>NC_051155.1:43907279-44047278 GCF_013339745.2 Dermacentor silvarum | reverse complement strand
CCGTGTGCTTGCGTTGTAGCGCACGTTAAAGAACCCCAGGCGGTCAAAATTAATAATCCGGAGCCCTCCACTACGGCGTGCCTCGTAATCAGAACTGGTTTTGGCACGTAAAACCCCAGAAAGAAGATGAAGACCTACTTTTCCGTATCGGGTATGTTTCGAACCTCTTTCCTGGGCCGACCCCGGAGGTGGTGCACAGCCGCGCCAATAAAATTACATCATTTACAGGTTTGAGCTCTGTTATTGATTACACTTTTAGTATTTAAGTCTGAGATGGTTTAAGATAAAATACATGCGCTGTCGCTGTTTTGTTTCATGAAATTTGTTTGCGGGCTGCCATTCTCGAAATCCTCATGAATAATTTTGTCAAGAATGTGAGACCTGGTATGAACAACTTGAGTGATAGAATGGTGTGGCAGTGTAACTCGCGCTTACCGCGTGGAATGAGCGAAATTGCATTAAAAGCAATGGTGTTTGTATAGGATCGTGCCTGGCGCCGCTACTAAGTGATGCTTATCTATAGCTCATCATGACCGCAATATTCAAGGTCACCTGGACGCGTCTCCGGTTGTCAAAGTGTGTTGCTTTGTGGATGACTTCCTGGTATTTATTGATTGCACTGATCACGCTTTCGATCCCGCTGCTTCCGGAGTTTGAGAGATATGTCCCGTATATATGTTCATGATGTCTCCCATCGGCTAAAAAATATTGGGCAGCGTGCAGAAATCACTGCGGTTTTCTGAGCCCCGGAAAAGCTGGCAAGGATCTGTAAACGTGTCAATGCGCGTACACCGCATCAGAATTTTTTGCTCTGTTGGGTACAGAAAACGTTTTGCGACATGCGGCATAAGCATGTATGTGGTCGGCAGTCTCAGCGTCAATAGACACATATTGCAAGTCTGCCTTTGCCGTTTCGCATCGCGTGACTTGAGCAGTACATAGGCGAAAGTCGCAGCGCAGCGAAAGTGCGTCTGCGACTTCTCGTCCGCACTGCACGTATTCGGCGCAACACTTTACTTCCTTGGCGACGGAAAGTAAAGCCTCCCAGGCTCGGAATTGTCCACGATTGCCACCGCAGCGCACCTCAGACGAGCAGATATAACGCGGCGCCTTAGCATTCGCCAGCAGGGCTTCGCATTTTGTGCTATACCCGAAACCGACAAGCGCGACATGGAGGGGTCTGTCTACCGGCGTTTCCGAAGCGTCACCTGGCGATCCCGTCACGCCCATTGAAACGCTGCAGTCGCAACAGGGTATCAAACCATCGCAGAGGCAACGTGACGGGTGTCGGGGCAAACAAAAAATGGCCAGGTGCACAGGTTAGGGAGCCTGCATGCAACGCTCCCTAGCACAGGTAACGTCATCGCGCCACCTTTAGTGAGGCGTCGCGCCAGACGCCACGTCACGCAAAAGTATACCCCGAGAGCCGAGTCGAGAATGCGACCCTTGGCGCAGTAAGCTACGTCACCCTTTTACCGTGCGGCGCTTTCTTCGTTCCCAGCATGAGGAACCCCCTGAGTCATGCCCCCAGACGGACAAGAAATACTTCCGTAACGGCGAGAAGGACGGCCACCTGGCTACAGACGCTTCGTGCCCACAGCGCAAGCTTTTTGCCAAACACGCAAAAGCACGGCGCATGGCACAGGGACACCAGTCCCGCAGTGCCATACAATTAGGCAAGAATGTCAAGTCGTCTAGTCAATCAAAGGACTTATCTAAAGGCAGGAGTGGAAGCCGTAAGCAACAGAAGGCATGCTCGAAATCAAGACCATCAAGCAAACCCCCGGATTCTGGTGCTCATTTGTCAACATCACAGCCTTCTCCGGTGTCTTATGCTTCGATAACCTCTGGTGCTCAGAAGACTTCGAAGAAAACGTCTCGTTTCAGTCCGCGGTATGGAGAAGATATCGCAAAGGAGCTGGAGCAGATTGACATGGAAACCGAAGTCAGCACCCGTGATTTTGAGAATACATTGTCTCGTCTCCAGAAGCAGCTGTCGGAAATCCAGCGATTCATAGACACGGCTCGGACACGATTTCACCAACAACTTAAGGAGCGAAACGAGCAAAAGCTAGTACTCCAGCATCGCCTAGCAGAATGGAAAGAGGAGAGAACGCTGATTGACCAAGCGAAGAGACGACAATCTCTGTCACCACGAAGAGGCTCTGCCCCACCTCCTAAAAATACACGGCCGCACCCAGTGAACGGGGGAAAGCTCAAGAACCCACCCCAAGAGCCGTCAAAAGAAGAAACAGGAGGATCAGTGGAAGTCGTACCGCAGGCATACCGCGCTCCCGAGTGGATCACGCAATTTCTGAACGATACGAGAGCCCAGGTAATGCAACAACAAGCTCAGGCGCAGACGCAAGTTTTACAGACACAACAAGTTTTAAAGCAATGGCATTAAATGCAACAGGCACAGCAGGATATGATGCAACAGTTTATGCAAACCCTGCAGACACAGCAGGATCAAATGATGGCCATTTTGTCTCAGCATGGCGAGCTCACCAAACAGCAGCGGCCGCAATGCAGTGCCTAAACAGTCCCCGGATGTCTTGCAGTGGAATTGCCGCTCGCTTAACCAGTGCGCCGCCGAACTCAACGCCCATTTTGAACATGTGGGCAGGCCGGCGGTGCTTCTGTTGCAAGAGACGAGGGGCACCACTCCTGGCATCCGGGGCTACGAAGGGTATTTTCAACCCAGCATATTACACGCGCATACTGGAAAGAAAAAGTGCGACCAACAGAGAGAAGAGCAAGTTGAAGCACAGGCGGCTGTTTTTGTGCGCAGGGATATGTGCCGCACGCAAAGCTCGACACAGCTAAGTATTGTAGCAAAATCAAAGAGGTGGTGGCGGTGCGATGTAAACTGAGCGGTCGTCAAACATTACTTGTGTCCGCCTACTTTCGCCCAGAAACCAATTGCTACAAGAAATGTGGTGCGAAGAAAGCTAATTTCGCATGGTTGCGTGAACTGCGAAACATTTTCCCTAAGGATCGACTATTGGTTGGAGGATACTTCAATGCTCATCATCAAAGTTGGGGATATGACATAAATTCAGAAAGGGGATGTTTACTCCTTGAAGAAGTTGAAGCAGCCGGCATTATCTTGGCGAACGACCTGGACTACCCCACTCGCCACGCACTCCACTCGGGGCAGCGTGACAGCACGCCTGACTTGACTGGGACGACACCGGGACTTGTGAATGACTGGAGGTGTGGCGCCGACCCAATGGGCAGCGATCACTACCCAATATGGATTGAAGTCGAGGCGAAGGCCACCGGACAGAAGAAAAGAATGACGTCAGCCGTAGACTGGGACTTGTTCCGTTCCTGTTTTGAGGCCAGCGACAAGAACACACCGTTCCTAGAGAAACTTTCAAGTGCAGCTCGGAAAGCCACTAGAAATATTGAAGTGAACGAGCACCTTCCAACACCTGACAAGCATCTCCTCCATCTGTGGGACACGCGAGCCATGTTACATCAGGTATACATCCAGAATGGGAAGCAACACGTCGACTTGCTCAAGGTTCGTAAGACAGCGCAGGCGCGTCGTTATGCTAAGGAACTTGACCGAGAACGATGGTGCGACCACTGCGCCTCGTTTGACGACCGGACTGGGACACGGAAGCTGTGGTCCACTTTCAAGGGCATGTCTGGAAAGAGAAAGAAGTGCAATATCGTCAGGAATGTAATGCTGGCTACTGGCTGTTCACCCTCCGAGTTCGAACTGAAGGCGGCGCACACTTTCTTCCCTCAGCCAGACCTACCACCTGATGCTAAAATTTACCAACGCATGGTTCCTACGTCGGAAGCAGATATTGAATCAGCTTTCACTATGCAAGAACTGATCATGGCTCTTGATTCTGTCAACGCCAAGAGTTCACCGGGCAAGGATGGTATTACCCGGCAGTTGTTGCGGAACCTCAGCGAACGAGGAAAAGAACAGTTAAAGGAAGAGATAAACAAAGTTTGGTTATCAGGTGAAATTCCCGTCGAGTGGAAGCACTCCGTGGTGAGCCCTATCCCAAAACCAGGCAGACCTGCAAACGATGTCAGCATTTTGCGGCCGATTTCGTTGACATCAACACTTCGCAAGCTTCTCGAACGCTTAGTCGTTACGCGGCTCACCTACCATCTCGAGGAAAGTCACAACGAACCATACTTTGACCCAAGTCAGACTGGATTCAGACCAGGCCTTTGCACTCAAGACAGCCTCTTTTTGCTCTGTCGTTGCACTAGGAAGCGGCGAGGTAGGCAGAAGGTTCCCGGCATCCTGGTAGCCGCGGACCTACGGAAGGCATTCGACAGTGTCACACACGAAGCCGTAATCTCGACGCTCGAAGAATAGCGCCCTGGAATACGAATTGTAAACATTGTGAAATCGTTCCTGGAGCATTGGACATTCGAGATACGTAGTGACAACACATGTCCAAGGACATTCACGAACAATGTAGGTGTTCCTCAGGGCGCAATTTTATCGCCTACACTGTTTAATCTAGTCATGCGAGGACTGGCTGTGCGTCTACGACAGGTTCACGACGTTCATTTTACTATTTATGCGGACGATGTGACACTGTGGACGGAACCTGGCGGCCCTCTAAAAACAACAGAAATAGCAACCAAGGCAATGCAGCATGCGCTCGACACATTGACTGATTACTTGAAAGGAACAGGCATGCAGCTGTCTCCGGAAAAAACAAAGTACATCCTCCCCGGTGGCACGGTGCAAGAAAAGGAAAAAGTCGAACTGTACCTAGCTGGCCAGAAGCTTGAGAGAGCTCCGCAACAACACGTCAAGATACTCGGCATTCCAATTCACGAGGACGGTGGAGCGGCTACCTGGCTCAAAGAACTAGAACCTACGTGGAAGAAACTTCTGCACTTGGTGAAACGCATATCGCAGAAGCGCGGTGGAGCTGGCACCGATACCGCTCGGACTTTGACGTCGGCAGTGCTTACGTCGAGGGCTTGTTACGGTGCGGTATGCTTTGACCTCACCAAAGCACAATACAACAAGCTCGAAAGGATGCACCGGGAGTGTCTTCGAGTAATCACGGGTATTCGCCGCCACACGCGAGTGGAAGACCTGCACCGGTACGCGGGACTTCCTCCACTCAGGGACATTATTATAGAACGCAAGGAGGGACATGACCACCGTTGACGTTACACACGCTCTGGACAGCAGCTCTTAGAGTTAGACGGAGAACGCTTGTCGAACAAGGTGGAAGTGCTTCCGGCTGTTGCTCCTTGGGATGAGGTGCAGGTTCGAGTCACGAAGCCTGGCACACGCCGGCAGACGAAAGAGTACCACAGCGCTTATCGATCCAAACTTACAGAACGGGTTGACTTGAAAGAATATGCCATTTTCAAAGATGCGGCCTGGGATCCTACTACATCCAGAGCGGCGCTGGCAGTCGTTAGTGGTGAGCAGCAAGACGTCCGGATTCACCAACACCAGCAAGAACCGAGTATTAAGGCACTTGAACTGCAGGCCATCCTATTTGCCATACAGAAGCTGAAGGAAAAGGCGGGAAATATTACGGAAGACCACAGGGGCAAAGAGTTCACGATATTCACCGACTCTTTAGATGCCCTAAAGGCGCTCACGGCGACGCCCAGAGTAGGCACGTGGGCGTATGATATTAAGGTCGCATGCGCATCCCTTCATCGGGATTACGGCATGGGTGTGCGAGTGGACTGGGTCCCGGGGCACTCGGGCAGCATCGGCAACGGTGCGGCCCACAGTGCAGCGAGCGAGCTGTTATTTTCCCGCTCATCTCCCCTGGGCCCAGTCCATCTCACTCCTGTGCGTCTGGATCCGAAGGAGCAGCGCGAGCGACTTAAAGTGCAAGCTAAACGGGAGCTGAAGGCGAAGGTACCGCACAATGCCCACCCTTTGCCCAAGGGGCTTCCTTGGGGCGCGCAAGTCCTGATGCATAAGGCCAGGACGGGCGCAGCACTCACCGAAGACGTCCTGGCTAAGTGACGCGCGTACGCCGCTTCAAGGAAGACGCGAGGCCATCAGAGGCAACGTTTGGACAATGAGGAGGAGGAAGAGACGGAGGCGAACGTGATGTCAACATCAGTGACGTGCAGTACGTGTGACATCGGTGCTCGACCGACAATCACACATCTA
Source organism: Dermacentor silvarum (assembly GCF_013339745.2). NCBI lineage: Eukaryota > Metazoa > Arthropoda > Arachnida > Ixodida > Ixodidae > Dermacentor > Dermacentor silvarum. The sequence goes on along the minus strand of NC_051155.1, from coordinate 44,041,139 downwards.
CTGTGGGACTGTCCCGGTCTCGCGGCAGTAAGAGACAAACACAAGGGACGCGGCATTACCTCACTGGAGGCATGGACCACGCCGCCCCCTCAGGCCGATGCCCGACGAACTATCAACTCCATATGGGAGTTTGTGCGCGAGGCCGGCTTGACCGGCAGGTTATGAATGTAGTGTTTTTTTTTTTTTCCTTGTGAACCCCGCCATTGACCCTTACCCCTACTTAGGTCATTGAGCCATTCTTTTCATTAAAGTTCATTCTCTCTCTCTTCGCCACAGCTCCGTACGATAAGCCGGCGCCCTTCAAAATGCCTCGTTACGTGAACATTAGTCACGGCATATGTGCTTTCTCCCTCGTTGCACGCCGCTTCGCAAAACTTTAAACGAACGATTTATGTACGCGCATACCGGCACGGACGTCATTTCACGATTGGATGAGAGAGATTTATTGCAGAGAGGCAGAAGCGCTCTTCTTCTTCTTCTTTTTTTTTTTTTTTTTTGCAGCCCCTTATAGGTTTAGGGAGCACGCCTCAGCGCCTTGGGTTGGGGAACCGGAGGGGGACATAAAGAGGAAAGAAGGGAAATGAATACGGTCATCCCAGTCGCAGCACACACAGTTTACAGCCAGGCGGCGCATTTACAGCTGAGACACCAGCCCCGCTCCTCCAGGAACCTAATCAGGCGCTTGAAGCTATGGTGCCGGCCTGGGAACACAAGTTGCGACGCCGAGACCGCAGGAAGGCACAAGCGCCTAAACGACGTGAGGCGAGCAGCCCTCTCGGAATAGGCAGGGCAGAAGCCGCGCAGATGCTCAATATATTATTGTCTCTGCAGCGGCGCATGCAGTAGAGTGAGTCGAAGCGCAAGAATCGTGGAGCGTTTTCGCCACTTTCCCCGTACATGCAAGCGAAGCTGCAGGAAAGAGAACGCACGAAGAAGCGCAGATAAAGCAGGCGGCAGAGCGCAGAGATACCCAAGAGAGGGAAGAGGAGAAAAAATAATACCTACACCTCTTTCTTCTACATTCAAAAGGCATGGTGGTAAATTTTCTCTTCGCCTTGGCATCTCAATTGGCGGGTGCCGAGCATTCACGTGACACTTCTCCGACCAATTAGGACGGGACGCGCGCCGCTACCGGTGCGCCTTCCAATTCTCTATCGTGGTCGCCGTCGCCGTTACCTCGAGAGCGTTTGTTGGCGTTGGGACCGTTGTGTGACTATTTCAGTTTAAACGGGTATTCAGTTGGGCTGCGTTCGGCGCCCGAGGCAGCGTTTTCCGCATCGCTGTCGTCTGTGCTGCACCGGGCTCCGTTCACGAAGTACGTACGTCATTTGAGTGGTGTTTACTGCCAACCTGTACAGCAGTGGACGACGTTCCAAGGATCGCAGTCGCACTAAATGATTTGTCGACTTACCGATATTCAATGTAAGTACCAATTGTATATTGGGGTGAGCTTTTGAGCGCACACTAGTTACGAATGAAGGAAACGGGGCAATTGTCTGTTTTTCGTTGCCCGTGTAGTGCCTTGAGTCTTCTGCTCAAGCTGTGCGTTAGCTGTGCTGGCGTTGCTCTTGTAAGGCCGGTATCCATACATCTCGTGCAGAGCTTTTTCGCTCGATCGAACTTGACGCATGAGTGTTAGGAAAGCTTTGGTAGTTTGAAATTGTTTGCGGCTAGCGAATGCTAAAATACTTCGTCGTTTGCGGAGTCTCCTAGCTTTCTCACAGGCAAGCGCGGACCTCATGACCTCGCCGCAAGCTCGCAGTTGCTTCGTGCTGCCAGAATCGCGTTCGTTTTGCGCGGACCGGATCGAAGTCGCGGACTGTCCGTGGACTCCCGGAGCTGTCTGCACATTTTTGCTCGGACCAGCGCAAGCAGCTGACACGACGGCTGTCTGAAATTTCAAGATGCGCGCGGCGTTCGCCATGTTGCGAAAGATGCCGTCTGCTTCTGCTTACTTTTCGCGTTCCAGACGGCAAATATTGTGCACTCAGCGAAGGCAATGACTCACCTATCGCGTCTGTTACATCGGTGCTTTGTGTGCCATCATGCCAGCTTCTCGTGATCCGTGTAATTGCAGCTTTAGTGTTCGTGTTTTTTAAGGGGCAGGTACAGCGATCAGGCGCACAAGCTTGCTTTTCTTGATGCGGTCCGAAACGGCCGATCATGGCATCAACGGCCAGCCGTAGATGCCATGAATTTGTCATGCCGTATGTGTAGCAAGCAGGTTGATTTCGCGTTTCAGGTGAGTGAATCATATCGATTTGCATGGCTATTTCACGCTGGTAGCTGGTGTGGCATGCAATCGGAGCTTAGCCGATTATCCCTTCTGTTTCCAAGTTTGAGCGTTTGCTTTTTAATGTGCAGGAGGACTAGTAGACAGTGTACAGCTATAATGATTATATGCAATTTTTTTAGACCTCCTTAGCTTTGCCCTCCCGTCAGGTGTTTCGTAGACGGTCTTACGAACTTTAAAGGGCCCCTCACCAGGCCACATAGCAAATTTTGGCATATGCTGGAAGGTGTTATGTGCGTTCTGGGGAGCATTCTACTGGAAGATTTTTTTTTAATTGGTTCATTAATAGCCGAGACAAATATTCCACATGCCGCAAACCCATGCTTTCGGGAAGCGAGCGTCACCGCCTACATAGATATCTCTCAACTTGCCCCCGTCCAGCCTCCGCGAGCTAAATTCCTTCCCCGCGTTCTCGTTGACGGATACGTCACGGGCCCCGCCTTCTTTTTTCTATTTTTTTTTTTTTTTTTTTTTTCGTTTTCTTGCTGCGCGGAGCACTTCCGCTGACGGTCTCGCGCGCGAGCTGTTGGGTTTGTCTCTTTTCGCGCAGCAAAGGCATTGGCGCAGCGCACGATTTTGCGCGCTGTGCAAACGCCTCTGTCCGTGCCTCTGTGCACGAGAACACCTGACTAGCGGTACAGGTCAGTGCTACACGAACACTGAGCCAGACGTAAGCGGATCACATAGCATGATCGCGCGCTGGAACACGGTAGAAAATGACAGTTCTCTGCGCGCGCGTCTATACGACATATGGGAACAATCCAACGAAACGGAAATACATATCTCTTGCTATGGTACCAAGTAAACCAAAGACGCAGACATTCGGTTGGTATGTTTTATTAGTTATCTAAACTTTAATTCGTCTACCGAAGCAACACATTAAACAAATCAACATCTAACTGATGTTGCCGTGAATAATTCTCGAAGTCACGTGTCACTAAGATTGACGTCACAGCACGGCCATGTAGCGCACTTGTGCGAGTGACGTCACTCTCCGGCCGCGAAGAGAAGCGCAAACGGCGCTTGCATTTGCTCTTCGCGCGGCGCGTATGCGGATGAAATACTTAAAGGACACGATCGTTAGCGCGCATTGTATGCACTGCGCTTGTCAGCTCGAAATGGCCAGACCTGGTGAGGGACTCCTTAGAACGGCGGGCGCTCTCGGCGTGAACAGCGACGTGGCACAATCGCGACTTTGCTTACGTTCGCGGGGGAATTCCGCCTAAATTTCGCAGTCAATGACCTAGCTTAATTACAGTGTTTAAGCGGCACGAAGAGCGAGAGCTCGACGTAAACCGTGCTTTGCGAACACGTACGTTCTAGCCACCCGGGCTGCGATTCCGCTGTGCGAACTTTATGGTTGTGTCGGCTACGTGGCCTCCGAGGCTGCACCATGACCCGGAGGCCACGCTGATGAATTCGCTGGGTTGGCTACGAGCAGACGACGGCAGCCAGGAGAGTGACTTCTGGTCACGGTGCACTTTCAAGCAAAATCTCGGACAACAGTTGGATCACGTGTCTGTGACGTGCACTTCTGTCATGTGTGGTCAGACCAGTAGCCGCGCAGACGGTTTGCGGACAAACCGGGACAAGATGATCGAAGAGGGCCATTGACCTGCCGCGGCGGCCGCATTTCGATGCGGGCAAAATGCAAAAAAACGCCGTGTCCCGTGTATTGGGGGCACATTAAAGACTGATCCCGGTCAAAATTAAACCGGAGTCCCCGATTACGGCGTGCGCCTCATAATCAAATCGTGGTTTTGTCACGTAAAACGTCAGAATTCAAGAGGCCCATTGTGCAGTTATGGTGGCAAGAAGAGTAGGTGTGCCGACCAGCGTAGTTCACCACTTCCCTGCATCATGGCGCCAAAATAGAGCTGCAACTGTGGGAAAGTTGCAGGAGAGCAGACACTCCTTGGCTTTGTATACCTGTGGACAGGAGCAAATGCCAAAGAGGAAAACAAAAAAAAAATGCTGGAATGCATATCAAGTGACATTAATGAGCTAGGAGAAGGGTGCGAGATTATTATACTAGGAGACAAGAACGCACACATAGAAGACATGGACGGGTACACAGACTGAACAGGCAATATGATGCTGGATATGTGTGAAATGCATGACTTAGTTGTATGCAACAGTACTGAGAAGTGTGAAGGGCACATAACATGGGAGGTAGGGAGTAGGGAGCCTGCAGTCGACGATAGATTATGCACTAATGTCACATAGGATGCACGATAGGCTAAATGTAATGAGCATAGATGAATATGGCTCCAGAAGTCTAGGTAGTGATCACAAACATATTAAGGTGAGTTTTGGAAGGGAAATGAACGTAGGTAGGAGGCAAGATGAACAACCAGGTGGGATATTTTACTCGGAAAAGCAGCTTGAAATAGCAACCCAGCAAATTGAGGAAGTAATTTCAGAGGATACAAAAACAGAATGGACATATGCAAATTTAACAGGGCTATTTGAGCTAGAGCTTACTAAGGTACGAGTCAGGACAAAAGGGAACAGAAGACGTAAGCCCAAGAGCTGGTGGGATGAGGAGGTTAAGAAGGCCATAGAGAAATGTCAGGAAGCATCCAGGGAACACAGATATTCAAAGCAGAGGGGTGAACCAAAAGCTGATGTAGGCAGAAAATGGAATAACTTCTTAAACTGTAGAAGGGAAGCATCCCATTTGATCAATGAGAAGATCAGAAGAAAGGGGAGCCAATGGTTGTCAGAAGTAAACAAAAAGGATAGAAAAGCAGCGAAGAAATTTTGGAAACATCTCAACTCCTTGAGTAATAAGACTAGCCTAGAGCAGAGGTTTATAGTTACAGCTCAAGGTGTTCGACTAGAGGGAGATGAGGCAATGGAACATATAAGAACAATGATGACAGAAAAATTTAATGAACGAAACATAGCATGTGCTCAATCAGGTGAGGATGGACTAGTTAGTGCAGTGGCTCCACTGGCACAAAGCGAGTGGGAAAGGGCAGAGAAGAGGGTTCCTAGTAGCACGTCGACAGGTCCTGATGGCATCCCAATTATGTTGATAAAGACATTGGGCCAAAAATCTAAGAAAGCATTAAGAGAGGCAGTGAGCAAAATGATAATGGACGGTAAAGCCCCCGATGGGTGGAGACTGAGCAGGATGAGCATGATATATAAGGGAAAGGGGGACAAAGCCGACATAAACAACTACCGTCCCATAACAGTGACGTCAGTGGTTTACAGGGTGGTGATGCAGATTATAAAGGACAGACTGCAGGCATGGGTGGAGAGCGAGGAGGTGCTGGGGGAACTACAAAATGGGTTCCGGAAACAAAGAAGGTTAGAAGATAATCTGTTCTCATTGACACAGTGTATTGAAATAGCAGAAAAGGAGCACAGGCCCCTATGGCTTGCATTTCTGGATATCAAGGGAGCCTATGACAGTGTAATCCAAAAGGATTTGTGGGACATACTGGGCACTCTAGATGTGGAAGATGGAGTAAGAAATCTTTTAAAAGATATCTATAAAAGTAACAAGGTGCTTATAAAATGGGAAAACAAGGTATCTGGGCCTATAGAGATACAGCAGGGGCTTAGGCAGGGGTGCCCTCTGTCACCTCTGTTGTTCATGCTGTATTTACAAGGGTTAGAGAAAAAATTAGAGAGGAGCGGACTTGGCTTCAACCTTTCCTATTTCAAGCAAGGAGAATGGATTAAACAGGCATTACCAGGACTGATGTATGCGGATGACATTGTACTTATGGCTGACAGCAAGGAAGACTTGCAGAGATTAATGGACATCTGTGGTAAAGAGGGAGATAGCTGAGGTTTGAAGTTTAGTAAAGAAAAATCGGCAGTCATGACTTTTAATGATAATCAGGGCAGCGAGCATGGGATACAGGAGGTTACGCTGGAGGTGGTGGATAAGTACAAATATCTTGGAGTGTGGATAAACAATGGGGCTGAGTACCTAACGGAACATGAAAAATATGTGACGGCTAAAGGTAGCAGGAATGCAGCTGTGATGAAAAATAGGGCACTGTGGAATTACAATAGGTACGAAGTGGTGAGAGGTATTTGGAAAGGGGTGATGGTCCCTAGTTTGACTTTCGGTAATGCGGTCCTGTGTACGAGATCAGAGGTTCGAGCAAGGTTGGAAGTTAAGGAGCGAGGGGTAGGTAGGCTTGCTTTGGGAGCACACGGAAATACACAAATCAAGGGGTACAGGGTGACATGGGATGGACGTCATTCGAGGGCAGGGAAGCTAGCAGCAAGATAGAATTTGAGGAGCGATTGAGAGAAATGGCAGAAAAGCGGTGGGCGAGCAGAGTTTTCAGTTATTTGTACATGGGGAATGTTGACACAAAATGGAGGAAGCTGAGCAGAAAACTGTCAAATATTTGGACTGCAGGAGGGGTGCAAACCAGGAAACAGCGGTTAAGAAAAAGGTTAAGGAAACAGAGAGGGGTCTGTGGAAAACAGGGATGCAGACGAAATCAGCACTGGGAACATACCGAACTTTCAAGCAAGAAATTGCCAAAGAAAATATCTACGATAATTCTAGGGGAAGCTCTTTGTTGTTTGAAGCCAGGACGGGAGTATTGCGGACTAAGATGTACCGAGTCAAGTACCAAGGTATAGACACGTTGTGCTGTGAGTGTGGAGAAGAAGAGGAAACGGCTGAACACCTCATACTTTTCTGTAAAGGGCTTAACCCTACTGTGCAAAGCAACGGGGTTGATTTTTTCAAAGCATTGGGGTTTAGGGACAGTGAAGGCAAAATAGACTTTAAGCGGGTAGAAATAACCAAACAGAGGTTATCTGATTGGTGGATAAAATCAAGGCAGGGGTAAAATTTCACCCACCACAAAGTACAAAATATGTTAATAGTCATGGCTAGGTGGCGTATGCCACCGCCCGGTTTAAAGGGTTTAGCCTCATCCATCCATCCATCCATGTCAGTAGGACGGTGCTTCTGCGTGCATCGTCGTCCGCACCGCAGTGTAGACAGGCGGTGTCTTTCAGGTTGCCGGTGTTTTCCATTCTGCTACTATAGGTAATTCGATATATAAAATGAAAATTTTATTTTAATATTTTCAAGGGGATTTTACTGCTGTTCGTTATACACAATAATTCATTATATGTTAGTTCGATATATCCGGGTTCAACTGTATTTGAAAAATAAAAAGGAAATAACTCGAGCTATTTTTCTAGCTTTCATGAGAAAACCTGGGGCTGCTATATGGTTTTAGCACTGTGGAACAAGTGCGGAGTTTTATTGGAATTTTAGGTGCAAACTAGTACGCCTTTTTCTCTTGGATTCGGTGAAGCCAAGTATAGTTTGAATCAAACAATTTATGACGTTCAACGTCCAGGAGCAATTAATACACATGCTATGAGAGATGCCGCAGTGAAGCACTCCTGATCACTTTTCGACCACGTTGGTTTCTTTAACCTACACCTAAACCTTTACATTGGAACACAATACTGACACCATCGGAACACAAAAATGGTGCAAAAATGGTGCACAATCGAACATGCAACCTCATTTTTAGCAAAACAGTTGTCATACTGCCGTTATCCGCAATGTTTCCCAGAGGCCTTATACAACGGCTCAAGACATGACCTTGAAATTCTGAGAAAATAAGAGTACTGTTAAGTGTAATGTGGGGCGAAAAATTCACATCCATCTCTTAAATAGACGAGTTTGAAACAATTACTAAACCCTCGTTTTTTTTTTTTCATATTTTCATGTCTTGTGAGGTTAGTACTAGCTGGTTTCTCCAGAGTCTTCAGTGCATAGGTGTGGCAGCATAGGCAAACACTCGCACCATACCCACTCACTGTTATTTATTTCAGGCTTCACACTTGCATTCATATTCACGTCTACCCACACTCACCAGAACTCACTCACTCCGAGCTGGAAGTTGGACTAGTTGGTTCTGCATTAAGTGCATTAAAAGAACTTTCAGCGAAAAGAACACTAAGAAAGGAAGCAAGAGTGCAGAAAAATGCTCGTCTTTCTGTCCACTTGCTTCCTTCCTTAGTGTTTTTTTTCACTGGAAATTCTTATAATGCACTGTACTCACTCACGTACGTTCGCACTCACATCCACAAACACAAACCGGCTCTAATTCACGCCTACTCACACAGAGCTACTCCCTCACGCTCACACTCACGCCTACTCACACCCACGGGTGCTCATTAACGTTCATACTCCGGTCCACTCACAGCGGCACTCACTCATGTTCACATTCACGCCTACTCACACTCGCAGGTGCTCACTAACGTTCATACTCATGTCCGCTCACACTCAAGGGCATTCACTCACACCTACTCGCACTAAGAGCTACTCCCTCTTGCTCACCCTCGTGCTTACACTCACAGATGCTCTCTAACGTTCATACTCACATCCACTCACACTCATCGGAACCCACTCAGATTTGTACTCATGTCCGCAACACTCACTTATGTTCACACTCGCGCCTACTCACACTCACAGCAGCGTCTCCTCTATTTTTCGGTATAACGAGTGCAGCTTATATACAGAAGTATGTGCAATACATAATATATATGTATATATATGTATATACTTTATATAGAATGAAAAAGAAGGGGTTCGACTTTTGTTAATCATGACCATATAAAGCCAGCAGGCAGTGAATCCTGGGAAAGCTGTCGTTGAAAGTGAAGTGTAGAAAATAATGAGTAAAAAGTGAGAATGAAAGTGGACAAAAAGATTGTTGCCAGTGGGAGACCAACCCACAAGCTCTGCATTATGCATGCATTGCTCTAAATATGTATATAATGTGCCCAAAGTGTGGGTATGCATATTTGCAGAAGCAGGTAGCTGTAACATATGTTATGCAAAATGCTAATCTGGCTGAAGAATTTTTATAGCTTGCACATTGTAGCAACTGTTGCACACATGGGACACAACTATCGTGCGTGTGGGCATGCGTGGTTTAAGTGCACATGCATACTATAGACCAGAATTTCCAGCGCCTGTAGGCGGCAGCCATGTTCTTTGTATGATGATCATGATGGTGAGGGGACTGCGGAAATGGCGCGGCACGTCTGCGGTTATCAGTCGCCTGCGGTGGCTGGTTCAGAAAGCGCTGCAGCTGTCTTGTCATCTCTGAATGTCGGCAAGCGTGTCTTTTCTTTATTGCGGTCACATTTCAGATCACAGAAATATACCATGGAGATAATTTAGCGAGAGCACCCTGTGGCACCATCTGCTTCAACGGAGCTGCAGGGTCGTCTGCTTCACTGCTGTTGCAAGGTCGTGCAGTTGGCCAAGCTTCTTTCCGAGAGATCTGCCTAACTATACATGGCTCTTTAGAGCTTGAGGCACTGCATGAAAGATACTCAAGCATAGCAGATGCTCACAGCAGATGCACACCATGCAGAGGTAGTCCCAATGCGTCAGACAGAAGTGCGGAAAGAAGGCCCTGGGTTCTGCGGGTGTATTTGAATACTTAGCTCAGCATATACTGCTGTTTCCGTCGACGAAGGGTGCATTTCTTGGGCATTACAGGAACATTTCTAACGCGAAGCTTTCTATGCCTCTTCCTTCAACTTTGCACCTGTCTTGCATGATACAGCACATCTTGAAGGGGAGGGGTGGAGTGCATGCTCTCATACACACCATGCAGTATGGAGTTGGTTGAATAATGTCGTAGTAATGATGTGTATCCATATGTATGGTCATATATAGCAATAGCTGTGGTGCAAGAGGCCTATATATATATATATATATATATATATATATATATCTATATATATATATAGATATATAGGCCTCTTGCACCACAGCTATTGCTATATATGACCATACATATGGATACACATCATTACTACGGATGGATATATATATATATATATCCACTTTCCTTAATCCTTGAATCATGGCCCACTGCTTAAGACAGTCGGAAATGTGGTTCGGTATGTGGCAGGATTCACCTGTGATCTGGCTGGTGGTGGGTAGTGCGGCCTGTGTACTCATTGCTAACGTTTCGAATACTGCTTATTCACACTGTACACTGGCTCTGCTCAACTTTATTTTTCTGTTTTTCTTCAGAATTAGCACAGTTTATTTTAGGAGGTGATTGGGGAGAGAATGCCTTTCATGCAGTCTGTCTGTGAACAGGACTTTTCTCTTCCCATGCAGTTGCTGGTAATTAGCCAGAGAGCTGCGGAATCGAGCCATGCAGTTTGGAGCCGACGAGTTGGGATTGGCCGATGTTGCGAAACTGGCCAAACAGAGCAAGTCGGTTGCACGTCGGCCTTTTCCAGGACTTGACATGATGCATGGGTTCATGAAGAAGCTCCAGGAGATGCAGATGGAAAACCGTCGACAGGTGTGTAGGTGCAGAGCGAAGTGCTGAGTTCAGCCGGCACATTTCTCAGTATGTGCTGATGCACAGAACAATTGGCTCATTATGCAGAGCAGTCCACAAATGGAGCACCGGTCACCAATTCCATAGTGCTGCTGGAGATAAGCCAGATGTGAGAGGATTTGGTAAAGACACACCTCAACGTGGCAGCTGTAATGGTGGCACTGCAAGCCAGTTGTTTCTGGTTTCATGATCATCAATTAACTTTTCTTCAGGACTGTGAGGCTCGGCCCTTGCAGATGATTTGAACCTGGAGCTTTGTTCTGGACATTGTGCTGCTGCCTACCACCATGTTTTCTTTTAGGAGCCAGTTGGAAAGGACGCAAGCGTCCCAGGGCCAATACTACATAGATGAAGAATTGTCGCGAATAGAGCCTCTAGTTTCACACGGGAGGAGGAGTATACTTTAGACATTTGGTACAGGATAACACTTTTAAGTCTGGTTCTTGGCAATGCACAATTTTTGTCTCAGTGACACGGTCTCACATTGACCTAGCTGCCCGATACAATATGTTGCTCTGGCTCTTTGTAGAAGTGTATTTTAATTTTGTTGGTTAATCTTTGTGAATAAGGTAATCTTTAAATGCTGAAAATTGCTGTGTGTAAACTGTGATGTTTCCCGCAGTTAAATATGGTCTCGCTCCAAGGTTGAGCACATGTGATTGTATTTAGTATTTTGATTGTAGTTACTCTGTGACATATGCACTCTGGCAGCACTATTTCTTGCTGGACTAGTTAGCACATTCTTATTACGATGTAGTGGGATTCAAAATAAAGTCAAGTAAGACCAGGACAGCTACACTCTTGCAAATATGGGCAGGGAAATGCATTTGATAGTTTGCTTTCATGTTATTATGTTTCATTCTGGTGTGATAGACCATGTCAAATAACTGCATATCTCCTTTGTGCCATCCAGCTTGCACTAAAGAATGCCGCAGCAACGCCTGCAAGCGCTCCATCCCGAAAGCCTGCGCTAAAGGATAGCACGACAAGTGCTACAAGCAGTTTGCCCCAGACCACTGGCTCCCAGAGGTCGACCAAGCCCACCTTGCAGATATACAGGCCACCTGGTGAGTCACTCACCCACATTTGTCCTGTGGGATGCGCACTGCACACAAGCTATGTTGTGAGGTACGAGATCCTTCCACATGCATGTGAGCATGAAGGAGCTCCGTTAGGAGTACTTTCTTCACAAATGTACGTTCTGGTGCTGCAGTGGGCTCGACATTAACCTCAGTGTTGAGGTTCGATTCCCTTTGATGTGCCTTAATTCACGTACTGTCTGTACAGGGTAGTTCATGAAAACTAGAAAGGTATTCACGGAACCTGAAAACTTGGCCCTGTATTCATACCGATCCTCTTAATAAGTGCTTCAAATAGCCAACAATGCCTTGTGTGATGACTGGTTGCGTGGAAACCCTTCAACACTACCCCTATACCTGTTGACTAGTTGTCCACTTGTGGTGTACCCTGGGTCACCACACCGTGGTAATGACATCGACAACGAACAACAGTACGAACACGTTTATTGGCACACCATGTTTTTCTGTTCCCACACGCCCACAGTTGCCAGACATTCTATGTCGGCCAACACTCCCCCACACTTGGTTTTAGAGCCACACCACTGAAGTCCAGGTCACAAGTTCAGTCGGTTTGGCAGTCGTCGGATACGAGTGGGCCGTCCAGAGTGAGCTTCACCTGGAGGGGTTGGTGCTGAGCTTGACTGTGGTTCTGGTATGTCCCACCATGCATTTTGCTCAGTGATTAGTGATTCATCATCATCACGATGACGAACCTGGTCGAAGTGTCGGGTGACGGATCCTTCCGTTGTGGTGATCTTGAGCATTCTGTCTCCCAAGACATGTTCAACAATCCCCTTCATCCAACGCTGACCGAGGCCAAAGTTACGAAAAAGGACAGTCTGGCCACGGACCTATTTCCATTTCACTGGCAGTGTGCCTTTCAATCTTCGGTCCTTGCGGTTTCTGCAGAACCAGGTCCTAGGCATCCGTTGGGTCGATAGCCCAGAAGCATTTCAGTAGGAGACTTGTCCCTACCTTCAGATGGTGTGCGTCTGTGGTCATGAAACCATCGGTTTAGGCGTGTTGAGTGTGTTGCGTCATGTAACCATCGGTTTAAGCGCACGGAGTGTGTTCCACTTGTGAGCCTTTTTAGACCATCTTTGACTACCCTGACAGCTCTTTCTGCTAACCCATTAAATTGGGGATGAAAGGGTGCTGTACGGATGTGCCTGATGGCATTCTTCGTGATGAATTCTTCAACTTCAGCACTGATGAAGGCACTGCCATTGTCGGACACTAGACAATTGGGCAGACCAAATCGAGCAAGTATGCTCCTTAAGATCTCAATAGTTGCTGCGGTGGTTGCTCTGTTTGTTGCGACACCTTCAATCCAGCCTGAATAGCTGTCGACAACAACCAACACCATCTTGTCTTCAATTGGGCCGGCATAGTCTATGTGAAGACGTGTCCATTGCTGGCCATGCGGTCATTGGTGGCCAGTTGTTGCTGGCCATGCAGCTGGCTTCTCAGATGGTGGCATAGATGCTGTCTGCTGGCAGATAGGGCAATTGCGTAGAAGCTGTTCAATATCTTGATCAATTTCAGGCCACCACACAAGTTTCCTTGCCTACGCTTTAGTGGTACTGACTCCAGGATGTGCTTCGTGCAGTTCCAGCAGGAATATTCTTCTAGCTGCCTCAGGAACAACTAGTCGGTCTCCCATAAGGATGAACTGCCCATCTGTAGTAAGGGAATTCCTTCATCTCCAAAATGGCAGTACTTGGTCATGGTTAGACCATGGGGGTTTCTTGGGCCACCCCCTCTGTATGTATACACGAAGGCATTGCATGAGTTGGTCTTTTCCAGTAATGTCTGCCAGCTGCTTCCTTGAGACAGGTGCTGTGTCCAAAATGCTGGCTACCGGTGCACTGTCTTGTTGGTCAGAGTCTTGCATTTGCTGTTCCGTCTCACTGGCTGGCACAGGTAGTCGACTCAATGCGCCTGCATTTTGGTTTCTGGATCCAGGCTTGTATTTTATGGTGTACTTGTAGGCCCCAAGGGTTATTGCCCACCTCTGAATGCGTGATGCAGCAGTACTAGGAATGGGCCTGTTTTCTTTGAGGAGCCCCACCAGTGGTTCATGATCAGTCTTCAACGTGAACTTCCTGCATAACAAACAGTCACGAAATTTTACCACAGCAAACACGAGGGCCAGGGCTTCCGTTTCCAACTGAGAATAATTCTTCTGTCTTTGTGAGGGTACAGGATCTGAATGCTATTGGTCTCTCAATACCATCAATCACATGAGATAGCACGGCACCAATGGCCTCTGGTGAGGCATCACATTCTAGCACTAGTTCCTTCATGGGGTCAAAGTGCACAAGCAAATTTGAATTTATCAGAGCGTTCTTTACAGCTACAAACGCTGTCTTCTCTTCAGCTGCCCACAGCCATTTGCTGTCTTTCTGTAGCAACTGGTACAGGGGTGCTAGGAGACTGGACATGTTAGGCAAAAAGCTGCGGTAATACCGTATTTACTCGAATCTAGGCCGACTCCGATTCTAAGCCGACCCCCCAAAAGTTCGAAGTCAGAAAAAAAAAAAACTTACCTCGAATGTAGGCCGAACGAAAAAGCGAGGACAGCATTCGCAAAATGAAACAGCATTTATTAAATATGAACATGCCGAGCTCATTCTATGTCACCATCGCTGCTAGCCTCGTCGCTATCTTCCTTACTACTGACATCTTCAAACAGTGCGCTATATTCAGTACCATCCAGCGCATTAGAGATGCTGCATTTTTGGAAGGAGCGCACGTTGCGGCGCACGCAAAAACCATCTCCCGTGGCCCCCTCCAACGACAGACCGATGCCGAAGTTCCGCCCGGCTTGAACGTATGACGATGCCTCTACGGCTAGCACAACTACTGTATTTACTCGATTCTCGCGCTTCCTCGATTGTAACGCGCACCCGTTTTCCGTGAGGAAAAAGTCCTTTACCAGTACCGCGCACCTCATGCTTTCAAACTGAAATACAACTTTCTGCCATTTGGAAAAATAATTTCCTCCCGATGCACTGATGTTGCGATGAATAAAAAAAAAGTCGCAGTTTCGCCCGAAAGGCGATGCATCGAATGCGGTAGCAAATTAGTAGACCGCTATTAACAAGCACGGTGTCACGCGCGCTCAAGCAAACATGAACACATCTCGCTCGTTGACAGCGGAAACGAACTGTCAAAACGCTGGAGACGAAGCGCGCCTTCGTGCTAGCATGCCTCTCGCTTCAACGCGGCGAAAACACGGCGCGCGGCGGACTTTACCCGTCGCAGATTGCTTTCAAGATAGGGCCAAGGCGATCGTATCGCCGGAGCGGATCGTCGCAGATTACGTCCTGCTTCGGTCCACTGAAACCGTTCCGCATTGCTTTGCTGGCGAAAATCCTCTCCTTCTGTTTGCGCCAGTCCCGCTCGCAAGTTTCGGATTCTCCGAACGCCCGTGATGCGGCCCGATTTCCGTCTGTCTCCGCACAGATGATCACTTTCCTTTTAAATGCGGCATCATGATGAACTCGGTACTTCATGCTGATAGATAGAGCAGACGCTGAGAACGTGAAGACAGACGGTAGACTATTGCCTAAGCACGTGTACTGCAGCACACGGAGGAAGCTTCCGCATGCTACGGTAGCTAGGCTCGACGCGCGTGCGAGGCGGCCATTCTGAAATGCCGACGCAGATTTAGGGTCGTGTTGAACGTGCGCGTTAGATTCGAGTAAATACAGTATTCGTTTAGAAAGTGGCACTATAGTGGCATCGCCCATTTGGTGCCATTACGATAACGCCACACCGCGCGCCGATGCTGCACCATACCGATACTACCGATACGACGCAGGTCAAAATGGCGACGTCGCTCGTGTACTTCAGTTGGCTACTGGCGCGGCTAATAGCGGCTGCGATACTGACTTTCTATATGGCGCTAACTATGCACCATATTTATCAGTTTCAGTTAAAAACTAGCGCGTTTTTTAAAATCCTCGAATCTAAGCCAACCCTGGAGTTTCGTATGTGATTATTTGAAAAAAACTATCGGCCTAGATTCGAATAAATACAGTAGGTGATCAGACCCAGGCACGATCTGAGTTCTTGGACATTTATGGGCACTGGTGCTTCCATGATAGTGTTCAGTTTCTTTTCTGCTGGATGCAAGCCATGTCAGTCAATTTTGTGTCCCAAGTAGGTCACTTCTTGTGCTCCAAACACACACTTGTCTTTCCGCAACCGGATACCATTTTCCCGAAAGATTTCCAGTACCTTGTTTATCGTCTTCCCATAGCTGTTCTTTGCCTCTGTGATCAGTACATCGTCTAAAAAGACTTGAAATTCCTGGTACGTTTTTCAGAAGTTCTTTCATCTTCCTTTGGAATATAGCAGGGGCTGATGCAATGCCATATGGCAGTCTATTATAAGCAAATAAGCCTTTATGGGTGTTTAGTACTGCAACTTGCTTCGTTTGTTCATCCAGTGGTATGTGGCAGTAGGCTTCCCGTAGGTCCAACTTTGAAAACCAGTAGCCATCCTTGAGAGAGGCGAAGATGTCCATTTTTGGGAGCGGATACTGGTCGACATCACACTCGGGGTTGATTGTGACCTTGAAATTCCCACATATTCTCAAGCTTCCATCTGCTTTTACCACTGGGACAATTGGCATTGCCCAACAGCTGTGGCTCACTGGAGATAGAACGTCGAGTTCCATACCCACTTTTTCGCATAGTGCATACGGTAATGAATGGGCTTTCACAAAACTTGGAGTTGCATCTTTCTTCATCACAATGCTGGCAGGAGGTCCCTTCATCAGCCCTGTTCCTGGTTCAAAGAGGTCTTTGAAATTTTCTTTCAGCCGTTCTGGGACACTTGAGATTTTACTGTCCGGAGTCAGAATTGTGCCTACCTCCTGGTCGGGTAGCAGAGGAAACTTTTGGATGACATCTCTACCACACAGTGTAGGTCCAGAACGTACAGTTCAGCAGTTGCCCTGTAGTTCTGGTGCCGGGCTGTCGTGTGAAGCACCCCGCTGACGGGTAGCTTTCCCAAGTAACAATGAAGCGCCCTGTTTGTGGGTTTCAGGGCTGGCCACTGCTTGGCATGAAGTTGATATGCTTCTTCAGAAAATATATGCAGACTGGGGAACCCGTATCCATCTGTATGTCAAGATCCACTGTTTCACTTCACTGTTTTGTAGACCGGCTCGACCACAGTACCTTCACTTTTTACTGTGAATATGTCCAGAACTTCACTGCAGTTGTTGTTGCCAGTTTCGACACTCACAACGTTAGCCTGCAGCTTCGTTGGCTTTTTTGGTTTTCCACCACCGAAGCACATTTTGGCTAAATGCCCTTGCTTTTGACAATTGTAGCACGTCGACATTTTATGCGGACAGTTCGGAGCATTGTGCGAGCAGTCGCCACAACGAATGCACTGCCGCGGTGTCTTTGCCTTGGCGTGCCGAAACTGTGGATTCATTTTCTTCTTGAAGGCTACGGCGTTGACTTAGTTCGCCAATCCCGAAGCGTTCACGTGAGGTATACGTTCCATGTTTTGTATCGCCAGTTGTGCAGAAGTGGCGATATCCACTGCATCTTGTAGGGTAAGGGACTTTGGCTTCGCGAGGAGTACCCATTGGACCATCTTTTCTCGCAATCCGATGACGAATCGGATCTACCGAAGGCTCTACCGAAGCCACAGTTGTCTGCGATCTTGCGAAGTTCTGCCGAGTATTCGCCTACCTTCTCGCCGGTGTTCTGTACGCGGGTTTGAAACCGGTACGTTTCATATATTTCCGACGGTGCCGGATTCAGGTGCTGCTTGAGCAGTGCAATGATGGCATCATAAGGTTCTTCCCCATAAGGTTCTTCCCGCGGCTTTTTCGGCACCAAGAGACTTCGAAGACGACCATACACCTTAGGGTTGAGGCATGTTATGAGAATAGCGTGCTTGCGAGCGTCGTCGGTGATTCCATTTGCGTCGTAGTAGGATTCTAGACGCTCGGAGTAGTTTGTCCACATTTCCGCATTCGAATCAAATTGCGGAGGTGCTACGAACAATGGCTGTGCGCTCCCTGGTTGCACCATGCCACTTGCTGCGCGCCGGTGCCGCTTCTTGCATCTCACGCCGAGTAGTCGGGTTTGCTTGGCGGTTGTTTTGCTTACATTCCGTCTTGATCCCATCCTCGTCGTCACTTGTTGACTAGTTGTCCACTTGTGGTGTACCCTGGTTCACCACCCCGCGGTAATGACGCCGACAACGAACAACGGTACGAACACGTTTATTGTCACGCCTTGTTTTTCTGTTCCCACATGCCCACAGTTGCCAGACGTGTTTTCTACGTCAGCCAACAATACCAGGTTTCTTTTTAGTTGCACCAAACTTTGAAGAAGTTGCCTGTGGCAGATTGCACAATTCTAAACGTAGAACTAAATTGCCTTGTTGGATGCTTTGCAGGTATCCTCAGCACCCCAAAAAATGTTGTCCTCGGTGCCGTCATGTGCATTGTATATGCAGCATTTCTTAAAGGCAGTTTGGATAATCCCCAGACTGGAGGAGTGTGATGAAAGAGCTCCGTTGGGGTACTTTCTTCACAAATGTAGGTTGAGATTGTTTGGCCACGCATAACTCGTTTTGGGAAAGATATCCGGAAAAAAAACCAAAAAAACTTGGAGGGCGTGCTTTGTCTTTAAGAGTGGAACGTGATAGCATTCAAAGATACCTGACCGCTTCTCACGCTTCCTGGCTACTGCAGCTTATTTAACAGTAATGTTTACCGGGAAACGCTGGCGGCAAACTTTATGCACGAAGGAGAGCTTTCTGGTAGAAATGCGGCCTCTTACATGGGCCGATCCTGGAGGTTTTGCACAACCACGCAAAAAATGTTACATCATTTTCAGGTTTCCGTTACTGCTTCACACTTTTAGTATTTCAGTCTGAGAAGACATCATAAAAGGCATGCGCTATCAGCGTTTTGTTTCATGACATTTGTTTATGGGCTGTCATTCTCAAAATTCCAAGGAATAACTCTGTCAAGAATGTAAGACAAGGTATCAGAAACTTTAGGGATAGAATGGTGTGGCACTTTAAACCTGCATGTACCACATGTCATATAGCAAGGCGTGGCATATACATACACCTAGATATATATGGAAATTTTTGCTCATGGACAACTCCACCGACACCGAATTTTCTGCGACGCGGGGCCCTTAACACTAGCGCATAAGCATATAATAATAAAAAATGAGATCGATCTATATTTGAATAAATGCGGAGTTCGGTGTCCTTCCCAAGCAAAAAAAATAGCTCGGCAGGAAATCGGGCGGATGCCCATGGCCAGTTAAAGAGACGAAGGCCCGATCTCGGCCTTTTGGGTTGGGCTGGGCTCTGTTTTTGCACATGGGGCCAATCTGTTCGCCGACTGCCGAGCACCAGTAGGTGGTCGGCATCGGCCGATGTCATGGCCGCCGGTTACTTCATTGTGACCGTAGTTGGCCGTCGTACAGGCCGACGACTTCCGCATGACGGTCACAACGTGACTTGCCCACAGCCAGCATTCTTCTGCCGGCATTTATATGTAGGCTTTTTTTTGCTCACATACACTGAGTACTTTTCTTTCTTATGTCGGTTTTTTAAGGCCCCTGGTGCAGATACAAAATATTCCGCTTGTTTAGCGGAGTTACCTTTACTGCAGACATTACATTCTGGATAACTTGTAAGTGCAGCAGCATTTAATTGAAAGAGTCACGCTAATTATATTTTCAATTAATCGCTTTAGGGTACATGTAGTAATGGCGGAATCAGAGGCCGTAAGCGTGCAGGACCTATTCAGTCGGAACCAATTTTGTAACTAGTGCCAATTGCGAGATATGCGAAGTCAAAGTGAGCAAAATTAGTTGGTATCTTGAATACCACCCTCGAGCATTGCATATTATTTGCAGTGCAGCAAGAAAATACAGATGACACCAAGGCATTTTTGCCCCATACTTTGACGTATACCTTGAAACTGGTACTAGTTACAAAATTGGTTGCAACTGAATAGGCCCTGTATGTTAACGGGCTCATTTCCACCATTGCAACATGCGCACTAATGTTAATAATTAAAAAGATAATTGGCACCAATTTGTCAATTAGCAACTTATGCACTATATTTGCACATTACTTTCATTTAGAAAGTAATGTCCTCCTGTTAAATGCAACCCAGATGAATAACCGGAATGCTCGCATCTGCAACAGGAATAAAAAAAATTGTTTGACATAAGAAAGGCCACCCTGTATAATTCACTATTTAATTCATGCACACGTTATTGTCCTTAAGCGGGCTATATTAGTAGGTTAGTAGTTGTGGCAAACATAAAATGTGAAATAATCAATGACAGTCTTGTATGGGTACTTGAAAATGACCTTCCTTGAATTGTGTAAGCCCATTTACAAGAGAACTGTGCAGCCAGGTCACTTGACTGATTCTGCTACGGTCACGCTCTGGTATCTGAAATACAGACATGTACTATGCAAGTTTCAGAAATGGGACATGTATAACTATTGTTTGGGTGCTGAATATTGTACCAGATGCTTCATGGCTTCTCAATAACTAGTTAAGCATTGTACTTAATTATGAACAAGTTCTGACAAATCCATGATTTTTCATGACAAACCCTAAGCACTCATCGCACATGCAAACGCAGTCTCACATTATGTAGCCTCAAAACAAGCGTCGCAAAAATCTGATGCTAGTGGCGCAAAATTCGCCTTTCTTCAAATTACCTTTACTACGACGGCAACGCAGTACATACATCGTGCGCATGGCATATACTAGTGTAGGGTGCCCCAACTATCATGCATCAAGATTTTAAAATGTGAAAATGCCACGTAGCTGCATAAAACCAAGGTAATGTTGTTTGCCGTCGCTTGGAGATACTCGAGAGAATTTTTTCGCATTCCGGCTAATTACATAATTAGGCTTAATTAGTTCATTCTTAAATATTATAATTAGATGAAAAGTGTCAGCGAGAAATTTCTAGGGCAACATGAATAACTCCCGATATGGCTTTCTGTTGCTCAATACGTGCTACATAAAAGTGTTTTTCCGAGCGTGAAAGAAGCCCACGAATACACGCAAAATGGCCGCTCGACTCGCTGCTCAAGGCACTTTGCGTGTATTCGCAGGCTTCTTCACACTCCGAAAACACTTTTATGTAGCACATATTAATTGAAACAGAAAGCTGTATCAGGAGTTTTTCATGTTTCTCTACACTTTTATATTTGATAAGTTCAATAATTAATGAAGACTAATTATGTAATTAAGCAGAATGCAAGAAATAATCTGAGTATCTTCAAGCGACGGCAAACAACATTACCTTGGTTCTGTTCAATTACGTGGCATTTGCATATTTTCAAATATTGGTGCATGATAGTTGGGACCCCCCCCGTGTACAGCATGCACACATTGGTGCTTCATGCGTATCACGACGCACCCAGTCTCTTAATTCGCTTGCACGACAAGCTTTGCCATGCGAATTCTTGCATATTGAGTGTGGCTCCAGAAAGTGCAAGAGATGACATTTTGGCCGCGCTTTTATAATGTCGCTTTCAACAGATCGAAAAGCGCAGACGAGCTCTCGAAACAAAGAAACGCAGCCTTACGCGCTGCGCTCTCCTTCCAAATTAACGCTGCAAAAGATAGCTTCTAATAGCATAAATAATACGTGAAACTTACGAGTAAATGTGGACATCCTTAGGAGGTGAAAATCCGCAGGCTGGAAATGTCCATTTTTCGCGAACAAGAAGCGCAGTGTCATAGAAACCGTGCGGAGCTGGCCCGACCGAGCAGCCACTGAACGTCTCTTCCCACCAAAAGCTCCCCCGAACAGCCACCATCTACGCACCTGCCTCTTGCTGGTTCCTCCCCGTGAATGCTGCCTGAACCAACGTTACTAGATTATGGCCTGAGCGGACTGCCACAGACGGTTGAGGCGACCTCCTTCTCTATTCTCTCGCTCCCCAATCCGTCCCCTCAAGTCGGAAATGACGCCGACTAGGCAGTGACTTCTATTCGGGCACCGACTAGGCAGTGGGGCCAGCAGCGTCAGGCCAGCGTGGAGCAGACGTCTCTGGCCAGCCAAAACGTTTGTGCAAGGCATTATGGAGCCATACGCATCCGGGCTAGCATCCGTGACCAAGCCAGCACCGAGGGGGTCGGCAACATAAGTCGGCCTTTTTACGGCCCAAGCTCTTCAAGCCAACATGATCGGCTCCCAGCGATCTGCCGAGCACCACCCGATGGTCGGCCCTCAGCCAATTTTGCTTGGGTTGTGCTACATTCTTGGAATACACAAGTAACGTGCACGGTGGGTGGACTATGCAGTTTGAATAACGTAACATGGCAGTTCATGTTCAAGAGACCGGTCTGGCATAACGCACCACCAACATTCTGAGCAGTTTAGCCCAAAGGACCCAAAATGCAAAATATCATGTCTCTTTGTTCATTACTGTTTGCACAGGAATTAGGGACCCAGTCACCTACTGTTATGCATACCCTTTGACCTTTAGCAGTTTTTGTGTAAGAAAAACGCAAATTAAGAAACGAAAAAGAAAACAAATGCCGTACATGTGTCAGCCACTTTACACACTTTCCTCTCTCATGTTTCATTCTTTCCATGGTTGCTGCCAACTCGCACGCTGTGCCTACCTTTGGCATCGCTGGTCTCAGGTGCTAGGCTTGCTGGTAAGTACTTTTCTTGCTCAGCTTGCTTGAGTCATCAACGGCAATGTGGAGTATAAATGTGCCGCAAGACTCAGTTCTGCAAACTTTCTGCTGAGAATAACCAAGCTGAAATAAATTTGTTGGGTAGAGGTGTGAGGACGTCTTCCTCTGCACTCGATATTTTAATGCCCGATATAAATGACAGGTTTCTTATGTAGTCCTTTTATCATAACCTTAAAAATAAGGATTGTATGTAGTTATAGATCCATAAAGGCATATTCCTGACGTTTCAACTTGAGGTAGAGTATAATCACCTTAAGCAGCAGCATACTTATCCACTGCCGGATGAAGGCTTTTCCCAGTGATCGCCAGTCATGTTTCCTGTGTTCAGACTCCACTTCATGACTAAAAATTTCCTTATCTCATTGCTCAAGCAAACCCACTGCTGCCCTTTTACCATTTCCTTTCATTTGGCATCTGCGCCCAGTTACCCTTTAGGGCGAAAACAATAGAATATCAACCACACCATTACAAAACAGCAACAAGGCATAAAGCTACAGTCCAAGTACATATCTACACTGAAATGGCCATATCACATGATGGCTAGGGGTGTGCGAATATGGAATATTGCCGAATCAAATCGAATAGTAAACATTCGAATAATTCGATTCGCGAATCGATTATCTGCTATTCGATTTTTCGATATATTCGGTGTAGAGACCCGCGCAGTGCCAGATGTTGCGTGCGCTGCGGAGTGCCTCGTGCACGATGCTGCCAAAGTGAGTGTTTCACTTAGTTTTTTGGACGAAAAAAGAGCAACGAGCACGCTGCAGACGGCCGCGCCATTTGACGCAGGTAAGGGTACTTCGTCGCAAACTGACGAGACCCTGCAGAAGATTTCAGATTTTTGACAGGTGGCAAATCACTCCGAACCTAACATTGAAACGGCACGGACGGTGCCTGCCTTTTATTGTCGGCGAAGGTGACGAGTCAAGCGGTGATTGTCACGTGATGCGTGGTCCTTTCGTTTGTCACACAGATTGGCCTTACGATAACCCACCTGCGGTAAAGTTGGGATAGCCCTACTGTATTTTGGAGAAAACTAAACTGAAAAGCAAAACTTTCTACACAATAAATCAGTTTGTCGTAAAACATAGGTCCAGTATTAAACTGGGAACCTTGTTGGTATTCAGTACAATAGAACATCACTAGTTCATTAGTTTCAGAGGGAAAAAAAGCACTTGATTCTATTCAAAAGAAATTTTATTGATAAGAAAATATTTTGCAGACCTTCATATACGTACTAGGACTGAGCTGTAATCAGTGCTGGCTTACTAATTTAGCGTTCCGTTTAAGAAGATTAGACCGTACTGTATATCTTGATTTCTATGTACCTGTGGTATTGATAGCTTGATACGTTGTTGTTATGTAATGCTAGGCAACAAGCATGTGCAGCACCATATTTTTTTGGCCAAGATTAGCAAGCATTAAATTTTGTTAAAACTTTTTCGATATTCGGGTTTTTTCATTCTTGATTAGATTCGATACCCGTTTTGAAATCTACTATTTGGTATTTGCACGCCCCTAATGATTACCTAATTGATTCCTTGTGATAGTCTTGGGGCGTAAATTATAGGGATAAGTTTGCTGATGTATTTCTCCCATCATTTATGTTGCTGTGGTGTTGTGAACATTTCACATGCATCATCAGCGAACAGACATCTTCATCATCAGCAGCAGCCTATTTTTATGTCCACTGCA
The DNA here is from genome assembly GCF_013339745.2 of Dermacentor silvarum. Lineage (NCBI taxonomy): Eukaryota > Metazoa > Arthropoda > Arachnida > Ixodida > Ixodidae > Dermacentor > Dermacentor silvarum. The sequence goes on along the minus strand of NC_051155.1, from coordinate 44,016,947 downwards.
GGACAACAGGGGCAATCTTCCGCTAGCCGATTCCAATTTGCACCTGAAAATTTCCTGATTTCATCGCCCCACACAGTTTTATGCTGTCCTCGTCTGCGCTTCCTTTCCCTTGGCACTCATTCTGTAAATCTAATAGTCTATCGTTTATCTACCCTACGCACTACCAGCTCCATTTCTCTTGAAGTCAACTAGAATATTGGCTATCCCCGTTTGGTCTCCGATCTTCCTATCTCTGAACGTTACGCCTAACATTTCTTGTTCCATTGCTCTTTGTGCGGTCCCTAATCCTTTAACCATTTCATTATTTTGACAAATTCTATGCCAAACTGCTTAATTTTTTTTTTGATATTGAATATTTTTCTTCTAAAAAGCAATTTTTGATGTTGAGAAGAAAATTCGATCGCATACTAAATAAAATTGGCATATTAAAGTTTATTATTGCTCATGATAAATGAGGCCAGCTGGCTACTGGTAATAAACAATAAAAAAACAGAGCAAGAGCGCAGTTCCGAAAGTTTTATCAAGTCATCAGGCAAAGTTATATTGAACGCCTTACCCCGGACGCCCAAAAACGGAAACCGGGGAGACTTCGTGGCGATGTCATTCATGTTTATGCGCCGCCAATGACGCGCACTCAGCATAGTCTCTTCTGAGCAATCTTCTTCATCTGATGAATAGCTAATTTTGAAATCATCACTATTGCTTTCGCTTATAGAAATGAAGTAAACTTCGGTGTCTGAATCATTATCCTCCGAAAAGCTGGATGACGGTGAAAGGGTTCTTTTCCGCGACAATGGACCAGCAACACATCCGTCACCTCCACCGGATGCCATTTTTTTAAGCACGAGTTGCCCCCGAAAGAATTGTAAAACGGCGGCTGAAAAAAAAAAAAGTACCTGCCCAGTGCTGCCCTCTTTGAAGCAACACACCAACTAGCCTGCAAACAAGCATGTCTCGTTCAAAACGCTCAAAAGGAGGTATTATCTCGAGGGGACGAGAAAACGTTTTTGGGACAGCTTGGCAAAGACAAGCTGCACTCATCTGAAATGGTTAAGGGGTTAACTTGTTCTCGAGCTTCTTTGTTAACCTCCAAGTTTCTGCCCCATATGTTAGCACCGGTAGAGTGCAATGATTGTACGTCCATGACGTATATGAGTCGGGATGCAGAAGGTGGTTACCTGGGAGCAGAACATCGTGGCATCGAAGTGCAATGGCTGTTCAGTGAGTTGCATATTCCGAAAAATCTGCCGCACTACTTCAAGTAGTACTCCAATATGCAGTAGTTGCTACTGAAATGCAGTAGTGAATCCTTGCTGTTGTAGGCTTCACAATACCTTCAAGCTGAACTGGTTGCGCAGCCCAAACCGTGCATTATGAGCTAGAGCTTTGCTCTCGAGACCCAACAGAACGCGTACTTGCCATTCACAATTTACAGTGCAAGAAGATGGAAGGCAAGAAAAAAAGTTGGGACGACAGGAGCGCTGTCTTTCAACTGAATGTCTATTGAGAACATGTGCCGCTTAAATTTACAAGCTCACAAAAAAAAAAAAAAACTAGGAAGCTTGTGTTAAAAGTGGGGTGGCAAAATCGGTAGTCACGCAGGTAAGCGCGAACTCCCACTTTGTTAGAGCAACAGAGGCTTACACAGACTTTGCAGGAGCTTGCTTTTCAAGATAAAAACACTTATATAACTGCACCACGCCTGTGTGACCACTTTTACGAGTATCGTTTTGCCTTTTGCGACTTTGTAAATTTATATGCACACGTTTTCAGTAAGCACTAAGTTGAAAGACAGTGCTCCTGTCGTCCCCGCCTTTTCCTTGTCTCCCTCTTTTTTTTTTGCGCTATAAATTGTGAATCTGTTCCAACTTGCCCAGCACTCCATTCTTATTCACTACTTGCCAGGATTGACACTGCTTAAGTCCCTTTACTCTGCCAGAGATGCTGTGCCGCACTCGGTCATGGTAGCAGATGCTGCCTGATTAGAATGTACATGCTGTTTGCTTGCCGACACTGGCAGTAGTGTTTCGCAGCTGGTGGTGTGGTAACCCAGTGTTGGAACACTTCTCCATGAGGCATAACCTACCGTGTGTTCTGAATGGCTCTTTTATGCTGTGAACATTTGCACCCTTCTGTCATTTTGTCGTTTAATTTATCAGCTTTTCCAGTCAGTATCTGACTGAAGCTGGTTGCTCATCAACACTCTTATAAAGAGCAGACCGAGACAAATCGGAAACATTTTATCGGAACCAGTATTTCTATCTCTGCTTTCTTGCTGCTGTCTTGCCGTATAGGTAACGATTATGTGTCCAATGGTGCGATCGAACCGTGGTGTCCCAGCACAACAGCCTGACATTCTAACCGTCGGGTTGCAATCGCGTACATACTTCTCCCATACCAACTCTAATTATCTCTTTGAGACGATTGGCATTTGTGTGTGTGCCAGTTAGCATCAGGCCAAAGACTCTGGAATGAAACGGATGCATGCTAGTCAACCTTACCAATATCTTACGCATTGTACTATGCTTCTTGCACACACTTCTCCTCATCAATTTGTATATAGACCGTTCCATCAAGGGTGCAGTCATTTTACGATTACAGCACCGTCTATCGTCCGACACATTTTACCACCAGGCTGGTATGTGGGATCATGCTGGCGGCTGCAAAGCGAAACGTATACTTTAAACGCGGAGCTGCGAGTTCTCGCGTTTTCCTGAGAGATTTCAACAAGTTTTTGCCATTGGGAAAGTTCTTGGCGTGTTATTGCTAAACTGGGAGCTTTGAAATGGCTGCAATATCAAACGGCGACAGGCCCCTTGGTGCTGCCATAGCTGTGTCCATTATCGAAATAGGAGGCGAGTCAAATCTGAACACTGTCAATATACAACATGTCTGGTCTTGAACTATATCAAGGGATCACTACTGTGACAACAATCGGAGGTCTCTCCATATCCCACGCAGTGTGCCGCACAATTTTAACGCAATAGCATTAAGGGCCCCGTGTCGCAGAAAATCGAGCGTCAACGTCGGCCAGCGTTGTCCATGAGAAAAAACTCATCCCGAACCACGCAGGTCATCCATGTGGGGGTGCATAGGCGTTACTGAACTAATTGGATTTCTCAAAGTAAGATGCGTCGGGAAATTCATAAAGTACGATTTAAACACAACCTACAAACATGATAGCATCGGATTGTAATTTCAATGTACGAGAAAAGACAATTGTGTTACGCGGAAACTCAAACAGAAACCCCTTTGATTGTGATGAGTCACTGCTTGTAGCATCTGCCTTATGGGGCTATGAGCCATTGCTCTGCCCTGCACTGCTGCCAGGATCGGCCCACCTTGGTGCATAGCGTTCGCCGCCAGCGTTTCCCGGTAAACATTACGGTTACATAAACTGTAGTTGCCGGGAAGTGTGAGAAGTAGTAGGGGATCTTCGAATGCTATCGTGTTCCACTCTTAAAGGTGAAGCTTAAGCGTCCTTCAAGTTTTTCTGAGCGTTATTTACCTGACACGCCAGCATCAATCTTTACAAAAATAAAGAACTGTAAAATAAGATAAGTCGCTCAGAACAGCCGTTAACAGGACCATTAACAGAGTTAACCAAGTGCGTGTGAAGCATATTGAAAGAAAATAGTCTCACTCGTCCTGCGAGGGCACCTCACCGACTCTGGAGAGCAGAATGCAAAATTGCTGCCTGCAACAACAACTTTAGTCTTGGAAGCTATAGGATAGTGCGTGGTGCGTGTCATCGGTCAGGCAGCTTGCTGGCGAGATGGGGGTCCATGGGAGAGTTCAAAGAGTAAGGGGCAACCAGCATATGGTCAGCACGGCTTTGGTTCGAGAACGCAAAAGAACATTTTCTTTCTTGAACATTTCAACATTGTTCAGCAAAGAACGTCTAATTTTCCTCGTCTGCACGCACTCCGTTTTCATAATACGTCGCCAGCCAACTTCCACCACAACGTTGGTCCCCAAGCACGATAATCCTAGCACATATTTGGACAGGTTAACTTTAATGTGCGTGCACAATGAAATATTTGGCTTTAAACCATTCACATTAGTTGATCGACTTGAATACGCACCTTTCGTTCATGTCTCATGGTTATCATGGGTGCCGAGTTTGTTGCCATGCGCTCACCAGAAATGAAATGACCTGAACATGTGCGGCGAAGCCGATGGCATCAAGTTCTTTCTGTTTACGCTGGCAATCCCAAGCTGATGCTCGTCTGCAACTTAAGTGGCGCAGCAGGAACAGCTTGTGTCCACAACCACCACGACTTCCGAAAAGGTTTTTTGCAGCCAAATTCACCGCAGTGGTAGCTCGTTAACCTTGAGTCATCTGACATCACAGCAATCACACATGAAACACATTAGAATTTCAGTAATTTGCAATGGCACTGCTACTGTTCCCAAATGGCTGTCCACACGTACCACTACAAGGATAGCAGCACAGCGGCAGGATTGCACTGGCTAGAGGCTACGTTCCTCCTCGCGATAAAAATGTCTATAGTGTCCCGTTTGCGGGGGCCTCAGCAGTTTGATTTCAGTTCACCTATCGCTGCATGCATCATGAACCGAGACATGCCGGGACAGACTGACTGGTGGCGATCATCGAATGCTGGCAGCAGGGGCAATCCTCAACGTACATGTTAATGCCTGCATTAATTTAACCTCTGTTTTTGAGTTCCTACACAGTCTCATCTCGATAAACATCAAAAATCAACTTCATCCTTTTGACTCACTACATCTCAGTGTGCATTTGCATAAACTGGCTTTTCTTTTCTTTTACAGTACTCTTTGTAAAACCTGGGCTGTTCTTTATTCTGGGCTGACTATAGGGCCAAGAAGATGCATTTGGTGTGTTCAAAAGCAACTTAGCTATAGACCTTTTCATTGGGCGAGGAGGAAAGGGCGGGCAGCGAGCATTTCCTCCTCTCTGGCTTGTGTGAGCCGGTGCGGCGCTGCTTGAATGTGTTGCCAGTCGCACGCTGGGGAATGATTTGGAGGCGTTTTAGCTAGTTCCGAGTACAATTTACGGGATGTCAGTTCTTACGAGGTCGTCGGACAAGCACTGTGTAGCCTTTAGGTGCAGCAGTAGCTACAGTATATGGAAATTTCTCTTGGCTTTGCAAAAGTGTGACGCGCACCATCAACCGCGGTGTGTGTATGTGTTGTGAACTATGTTGGATGTATCGGTTTTTCACTCGATGAAGAGAACCGACGTCTGTGAATTGCCAGTGTGAATTGGAAAATCTTCTCTCTGTCTGATTGCTTGACGTGGAAACTAAAACATGAGAGTGTGCTCGTGTACAGCCAAATAAGCCCTGAAATATCTTAAGCACCAATTGTTGTGAAACATTTGCATCAGCCACCGGCAATGTTCTCACGCATTTTAAGTCCAGTAGACTTCAAACCACTAAGTCTACGTTAGCCTCCTGTATGAGGCCGAAGGCTTTGCTCAACACGGCGAGCACTGCGGTTGGTAAGCCGACTTGATACAAGTTTTGTGCTTCGATCGGCATTACCTTTTTGCCCTGTAAGGCACAATATACAAAGGGGATCGCATAAAAAGAACCCAACAGCTATTTGTATGGACACAATTTCCGTAAGATGGGTGAGTGTGCGTAGAAGACTGGACTTACGAGACAGAAAAAAAAAAGAAAAAATAAGTTATTAAGTGCTTCTTTTGCGGAAGAATAAAACGGAACACTGGATAATGCCACAATAAGACTTCGCATGGTCGTGCTGCATGCTTGGAGCACTTGGACCATGCGCTATATAGACCAAACAGATCTATAAGACAGCATTTAGTACTGCCTCGGTCGCTCGCTCAGTCTGCAGCTGGTCGTTCAAACACCCGAAAAGTGTGATTCACACTGTACGGTATGCGGTTATTATAAACCAGACTATTTTATTTGTGGGAGGAAACCTTGCCCCACAAACAAGGCAGGCACCTAATGTATCTACAGATAACAACTTGAAAGCTTGCCAAATAAACAGCACAACTTATTCTCCAGCAGAACGGTACCCAAGCTGTTAGGATCATGTTTCGTAACTACTCATTGCTGCTAAACCAGAGCTTAGAATTACAGTGCTGAGAATGCTACAGTAAGGTAACATTCGTGAAACGAATTTTTAGAAATACCTAACTGATCTCCGAGGCTGATGTAGGCTCAAACAAACGTGCACACATCGCGCTGGGTGCTCTTTCCGCCCTAACACCTGCTGAAACTCCAGCCGCTTAATTACTTCACACTTTAATGCCTTCACTACGCCTCACAGGACCGTTCCCCAGTAGAAGACGCTATGTCATGCTAAATAGACTGCGCGAGCGCGGAAAAAACCACGAGAAACTGCCGCCGAGTGTACACCATAGCATACAACAGGGGTGTTCGCCCAAGCCAGCATGCCAACTGCCCATAGATGGCGCCAGTGCCTACGCAATGGCGGCGCCCATGAAATAACGGTCTATAGCTGTAACGGAGAAGTCTTTCACTGTTCTTGCTTGCTGTTGGTTCCAGAGATGCAGTGCCAACAAAACGAGGATATCAAGGCATCTGATACCAACGATGTCCAATGCCAACCTTCAAACACCGCAACTGACGGCAACAGAGTGACATATCTGAAGCCAAGATTGAACCAATCTGAGAACCGCAAGACCGCAATAAACTGCGGCCCCATGGCATATCCAAAGCCAAGACTGGACCATTCTGAGGTTAGACGCACAGTTCTTAACTCTGGAACATGTAAGACCAACCCATCACGATGAGGGTCCCATCTTGTTAACCAATCTTGTTTTTTTGTTTTGGGGGGGGGGGGGGGGGTGGTTCTTCTTTTTTTTCACATTTTCTGGACCACGAGTTTGGCTTATTAGGATTAGTGTGTCATATTGCTTGTTTGTTTTTCTATTTGTTCATTTGCTTTCTTAGCCCTGTAGTTGCTATAATGCTGTTACCCTTAGATGCTCTCATTGTTTCTCCAAATTATGAGAAATTACGCAGGAGCATGCAGCTTTACAGGCTGGCTGCTGCAAAATTTTGACTGCGTAAAAAGGCTAGTTTGAGGTATTGTACATACAGTATAGACCACTTATAACGTAACCGCTTATAGTGCAGGACCGGATATAGTGTGGTCTTTTCAGGCTCCCGTTTATCTCCATGTATACACGTATCGCTTATAGTGCAGTTGCGGGAAACGAAATACCGGTTACAGTGCGGCTGCCTGGGGGTACCGCAGACGGCGAATGCTCCCCTCAAACAGGCGCCCCAAGGAGTACTCGAGGAAGAAAGAGAGACGAAGTGGAGGAGAAGGGCACGTGGTGCGAACGAACAGCCAGTGAGGCTGAAACCAGAATCTTGAGTGCGAGTCGAGTCGTGAAATATCACGGCGCGCATAGCGAGCGAGGGCCACGAAACGGCCAACGCTCGCTTCACGATAACGGCAGTAAATGAAACTTCAGCGAGCGAGTGAGCGGCGCCGGCACGCCGCACGGCACGCTGAAGGGCGCACGCGGAGACCGTGGAATGTGAGGGAGGAGGGCGGCAGGGAAGCGGATTTCACCTCGGCAACTCCGCCGCTTCGGTGGCTCCCCTCGCCCTCCCTCGTAGCTCCCTCACTTTCGACTGTCACCGTGCGCGCCCGCCGGAGCCGGCCCGGCGCCAGCTCCCCTCATTTTCTGCCGTTATCGGGAAGCGGGCGTTTGCCGGCGTGGGTAGTTTCGTTGACCGGCCTGGGACAGCGTCGCAGCGTGCAAGGTCAACACGTGACTAGAAAGTAGAGGAAGGATAAAGGAGAAAGCAGGCGCGGATCCAGGGGGGATGTCCGGATGTCCTGACCCCCCCCTCAGATTTCTGTATCGCCCCCTCGCTGATAGGGGGATTGCCCTGTCACAAAAAAATATGGCCACCAGCATTCATTCAAAATTATTTTTCGCGAGTGCCAGTGGTATCAGCCATGTAGAAGTAAAGTTAGCTCGCTCACAAGCTTAGTTGTACTCCGTAGGGGTGTGGTGTCACGAAGTTGCCGTAGTTAATTTTTCTTATGAACACCTCGGACCTCCTGGCGCCGGCCTGTGCCTTACTCGTCCCGTCGGTGGCGTCGAATGAACGAGGGGACGTCCCTTTTGCCAAGCACGCCGATGTCCGCGCGAACGCCTTCGCGCCTGATCAACTTGGTTCCGCATTGGGGTGTCATCGGTTGCCTCATTTGCTGTCATTGGTTCTGCGACCAACCTGCTTAATGAAAGAGATCTCTCGCTGAAGTGTCCATATATAAATAATAACAACTAACAGCTAAACTAAGAACTATGCATAGGCAACTTTTTTTTTTAACTGTAGCACTCGTTCTTACACGTTGACACGTTGTCAATACAGTTACACGTTGACAATATCCAGTACGAGCACAGTACCGTTCATACGCTACAAGTTTTTCATTGTAACTTCACAGTTTTATTGTCGTACATTAAGCATAGGAAGCTCAAAGCCACCTGATCCGTTTATCTGAGTGGGCGTTCTCGCGGAGCGGGGCGAAGCCTCGAGCAGCGGCTGGAAGTGGGGGAGCATGACGTCAGCGGCCAATGCCAGCGCACGGGCCTAGGATGGCGTCGCGTGGTTAGAGAAACAGGAGCAGATGTGCGCCTTGTGTAAAAGGATGACGTCGCGTGGGAAACAAAACATGAAGGCGCTGGCTCGCGCTCTCGGCTACTACGCCACATCGTTCTTCTTGTAGGTGGCGTCGTGAGTCTTCATACGCGGTGATGCGCATATTGTAAACAACCAGCGTAGTGGTTGCCGCGTTGGAGCGGAGCGTTACGCCCGTATTCAAGAACGTTCCTCTAGTCAACACAACACCTCGACTCAAGAGGAAAGATAGCACCTCCATCCCTCCAAAGAAGTGGTCACTGAGCTTCATGATCATTCATGGGAATTCTTGAGAATTGTCACGTCTTTATCACTCGAGAGGCGGCGCTGTGCTCGACAAGGTGGAGCGGAGGAAGAGCTTCGAGTCGAGGGCTGTTTGAGAATTGGGAAGTTAGTCCTCCAAAGCAAACGAAGGTGTATCAGCCGAACACAAAGAATCTTTTTAATGAAATCAAGGTGTCCCAACAGAACTCCAAAGACGGACCCGTGCTTACGCATTTATAACGAACCTGCGACATATCATCCCAAATTTTATTTTAAGAAACAAAACAGGCTAGATATACCGGGTGTTCAAAATTAAGCTTTATGGTTTTCGTAAAATTAGTCACTGGGAGGCACGTGAAGACCACCTGCGCAAATAAGTTGTGTGGCCAGGGGGACACAAAGTGAGATAATTATTGCTGTCAGCAGCCTAATTAACTAAAATTGAATAATTAACTTTTTATTGACTGCAGTAAGTGTGTATGTTTGTATTCAAAAGTTAGAGGCAGTCGTGTTTCTACACAGTTTCACTTGGAAGAATTCTTCTAGCATGTCTATGCTCCAAGGTATCCAACTCCAAATTTTAATTGTCGTTCGCATGATTACGCATGCGAGAGAGTGAGGATCGGCGCAAAGCTCCTCCCTGATGTGATGCGGCTGTTGGGTGCGGCATTTAGTCTGACAACGCGGCGGAGGCATTGGCAAAAATAATAACTGCCCCCCTTCCCCTCACGGCTGGCGAAAAAAATTTAACAAATCGAAGAACCCGGAACTGCTGTCGTAACACGCGACCGCGCAGCCTGTAACGATGATGGTAGCTGCCATGCCGAGATAATGGCGCGAGCGGAGAAGCCGGAGGGCAGTGTGCGTGCGTAATGGTGACTAGACGACCGGGCATGGTCCTTGTTTGGGCTACGCAAATAAAGTGACTGCTGATTTCCAAGTATTGTAAGTTTTATTGAAATCAAAAGCAACAACTGCACCATCAACAGCAGAAACCTTTTTAGCTATGCTAACGAATATTTCATACTGCCGCTTTAACTTTGGTGTTGTCATGCACAAATCTCATGACAACACTTCACCCATCAAGATGTGAAGTCCTAAAAATGTTCAAAATGCCTCCCTTCCCCAGCAACGCAAAGCATAAACCGCTCTCGCGTCGAGTCGATACCTCTGCGCAGTACAATTGAAATTTGGAGTCGGATATCTCGGAGCACGAACACGCTAGAATAATTATTCCGACTGATACTGTGTAGAAACATGACTGCCTCTAAGTTTTCAATACAAACATACCCACTTACTGCAGTCGACAAAAAAATAATTGTTCAATTTTAGTTAATTGGGCTGCTCACAGCGTAATTATCACCTCACTTTGTGCCCCCCTGGCCACATAACCTATTTGCACAGGTGGTCTTCGCGTGCCTCCCAGTGCCCAATTTTAAGAAAACCAGAAAGCTTAGTTTTGAACAACCTGTATTATCAGGCACAGCCGCCAAGCACATGGCTGTATTGGGTAACGTCCTTTTCCTATAAGCTCGGAGAAACCGATACCTGGCTTCGCTATAGGGCTTCTTCCTCTTTCTGGGGTTTTACGTGTCAAAACCAGTTCTGATTATGAGGCACGCCATAGTGGAAGACTCCGGATTAATTCTGACCACCTGGGGTTCTTTAACGTGCACTACAACGCAAGCACACGGGCATTTTTGCATTTCACCTCCATCGAAATGCGGCCGCCGCGGCAGGGATTCGATCGCGCGATCTCGTGCTCAGCAGCGCAACGCCTGAGCTGACTGAGCCACCACGACGGGCTACAGGTGTTGCTCTAGCCGTATAAAACGCGGGTTTATCGTGAGCAGAAACGGTGAATTTCGGTAAATGATAAAGTCTACTATCATCATCATCATCATCATCATTGACAGAAGCTGACCCCCCCCTCAGAAAAAACCTGGATCCGCCCCTGGGCGCAATTGAGATGCAGAGAAATCAGTGCAGTTCGGTGTCAGTATCTTGCGACGTACCAGTTACCATAGATAACCATGAACTCACGGCATTGATCGGCACGGGTGCGGACACATCTGTTATAAGCCAGAATCTCGCGCATACACTGAACAAAGTTTCGACGCAATAGGCCGGAACTCAGATTCGTACTGCAGGAGGGCACCTCATAACTCCAATGGGCCGGAGCACGGCACGAGTCAACATTCACGGTTTCACGTACATCGGCGACTTCGTCATTCTTCCTGAATGTTCAAAGGACCTTATACTTGGCATAAGTTTCCTTCAGGCGAATGGTGCCATCATCGACCTGCAAGAGTCTAGAGTCAGTTTTGCTACTACACAAGCCATAGCGAACCGTAATGACAACGACCGTGACATTCGCGCTTCGCGTTGCTGACGATCATGTCACGTTGCCACCCGAGAGCAGCGTGCTTACCCTTGTCCGATGCTACATGGAGGACAACGCCGAAGGAATTGCTGAGGCAAACGAATTGCTGAGGTAGCGTGGCTGAGACGTCGGCACATATACGCATGTTCCGGCGCAACGCAGAATCGGCGATCTTGCCATTTGAGAGAGGGTGAAATGTCCACCGCGTTTTTGTTTTCTTTTTTTGGTTTGTTCGCGCGCTACATTGAGGGGTCTTCCCTAAGCTTTTACTCTATGGCGGTGCCGGAGCAATGCCGGTTGGAGGCGCCGCTGCGTGATTTGGTACGAATTAACGAGATTTGACTGTAAATTTTGAATGCAAACGTTCTAGCCGCATTCCTCGACTGTCGCATACGCGTGGCGGCTCGGTGCACATGTTTTGCATATGTGTGAACCTTGAAAATTGTTGCTTTGGCTATAGTGCGGTACCGCTTATAGTGCGAATATTCGCGACTCCTGGCGACTTACGTTATAAGCGGTCTACACTGTACTATAGTGCAGAATTTTATGCGTTTGAAATATTTCGAGTGGACACCATGAAAAGCCTGCAAAAAAAAGATGTTCTTGATACTGAAACCGGAAAAAAAGTGCTGCCTGTACCACTTGTATGAAATGATTGATGCAGAACCAAGAATTGTGAGAGCCAGCCTGCTCTTCGGTATCAGCTCCATGATTGGGTGGAATTTGCAGAGCACTAAATATCTGGGTAGTGATGTGCTGAAATTTTTATATCTGCTAACTACAAGCTGTATGTGTCGTCTGCTTGGGGGCTATTCAAAGGCTGTTACTAAAAAAGTTGGACAAAAAAGTTGGACAATTACTAGGCCTGTAGGTTTTTCAAGATTGCTTGATTAATATATACACTTGTAAAGGCGTTTATTGCACACAGGCGTTAGGGCCAACCGTTGGATCAGTTCAAGGCAACGCGAGCGCGAGCGGCATAGTCCGAGCAATGCGCTGGAGAGACTGACCCACTAGACAACGCTGGTAAGGATGTCCCACTGCATCGTCCCTCTTCTTCACTACAATTACCCCGGGGACGAAAAAGGGAGCTGTCCGGTGACCTAACAGTTCGTCACTATTAGTGGATCATAGTACGGTTTGAGGCGCTCGATGTTGACAATGTCGCGTCTGCGACGGCGCATGTCCGAAGATGGTTCAACAGGCTCAATCACATAGTTGACGGGTGATGCACGCTCGACGATGCGGTAGGGACCTTCATACTTGAGCATTAACTTGGAAGACAGACCAGGTGCAGCGGAAGGAACTGAGAGCCACACAAGCGCTCCAGGAAGAAAGGTGGGTGCGGAGGTGGGGTCACCGCGAGTGTTCTTCTGGCGCTCTTGGTCAGTGGAGGTGAAGGCACGGGCGAGGTCGCGGCACTCTTCGGCATGTCTCACCGAAATGGGCGCACATTCAGATGCGTCGGGCCAGTATGGTAGCATTGTGTCGATGGTGTGCGATGGGTGCCGGCTGTACAATAAGAAATATGGCGAAAAACCAGTAGTGCTCTGCGTAGCGGTATTTTACGCGTAGGTGACGAAGGGTAGAATGGCGTCCTAGTTCGTGTGGTCGGAGGAGACGTACATTGAGAGCATGTCACCGAGCATACGGTTGAATTGTTCTGTGAGTCCATTGATTTGAGGATGGTAAGCCGTAGTTGTGCGATGAACGACGTGGCACTCTTTGAGAACAGCTTCGACTACTTCGGAAAGGAAGACCCGTCCGCGGTCACTGAGCAGCTCCTGGGGTGGCCCATGACGTAGGATGAATCGACGAAGCAGGAAGGAGGCAACGTCACACGCTGTAGCTGCCGGAAGCGCCGCAGTTTCAGCGTACTGCCACAATGGCCCAGCGGTTTCCAGCCGAAGTCATGGGAAGGGGCCCGTACAAATCTATACCGACGCACCCAAAGGTCCGGGTGGGGCAAGGTAAAGGTTGCAGCTCAGCTGGCGAGAGGCGGGATGAAGATTTCCGGCGCTGGAAATCGGCACAAGAGCGTACAAACTTTTGAACGTAGCTGTATATCCCTCGCCAGTAGTACCGCTGTTGAAGGCACTGGTAAGTCTTGAAAACGCCAGCATGGGCACACTGGGGATCGGCGTGGAAAGCTGCGCACATTTCGGAACGCAGGCTGCGAGGCACTACTAACAACCACTGGCGACCGTAGGAGCTGTAATTGCGCCGGTGAAGCAGGTTGTCACGAATGGCGAAATGGTGAGCTTGACGGCGCAATGCGCGGGTTGTAGACCTGGTCGATGGATCAGAGAGCCAGCCTATAAGCGACGCAATCCAGGGGTCCTTGCGCTGCTCAGAAGCGTGGTGCGAAGGTCGATGGCAGACGCAGTCAACCGAGATATATTGTCAGCCAAGGGAGAGCGCGAGAGGGCATCGGCGTCCGAGTGGTGTCGTCCACTGCGGTAGAGTACGCGGATGTCGTAGTCTTGCAGGCGAAGTGCCCAACGTGCAAGGCGGCCGGACGGATCTTTCAATGACGCCAGCCAACATAGTGCGTGGTGGTCCGTGATGACATCAAATGGGCGGCCATACAAATATGGCCGGAACTTATTAAGAGCCCAGATGATCGCGAGACATTCTTTTTCAGTCACGGTGTAATTATTCTCGGCTTTCGTAAGCATTCAGCTGGCATAAGCAACGACATACTCAGGGAACCCTTGCTTGCGTTGCGCGAGGACAGCGCCAAGGCCAACACCGCTGGCATCTGTGTGGACCTCTGTAGGGGCCGTTGGGTTGTAGTGGCGCAAAATTGGGGGGGAAGTCAGCAAACTACGAAGACTCGTGAATGCCTCGTCGCACTCTGATGACCACAAGGTGAGGAGCCCGTTGCTCCCAAGGAGCTTCGTCAGGGGCGATGCGATGGCGGCGAAATTCCAAATGAAGCGTCGGAAGTAGGAGCACAGACCGATGAAACTGCGCAATTATTTGATGGACGTTGGCTTGGGAAACTCGGCAACAGCACGAAGTTTGTCGGGGTCGGGGAGAATTCCATTCCTTAGATACCACATAGCCAAGTATCGTGAGTTGCTGCGCAGCAAATCGGCACTTTTTTATGTTTAATTGTAGGCCGGCGTTCGATAAACACGTCAAAACACGCCGGAGGCGTTCCAGGTGCGTGGTGAAGTCAGGCGCAAAAACGACAATGTCGTCAAGATACCACAAACGTGTGCCACTTTAAGCCTCGCAGAACTGTGTCCATCATGCGCTCGAATGTCGCGGGCGCATTACAGAGTCCAAAAGGCATGACGTTGAACTCGTACACTTTTGAACTCGTACTTATTTATAGTCAACTTATGCAAGTTGAAATTTTGTTGCCATTGACCTTTAAGGAGTTTAAGGAGACCATGAGCACAAAGTGGTGTTCAAGGTTTATGAAATATTTAAGAATACATAGCATCTCAATTAGGATAAACTTGAAGCATACACTGGCAGCATGAACTAGCTGTACAATTGCGGTGGACCTAGGTATACCGCATCTAAATTGCGGCCAGGGAGAGCACCACTTTTCGTTGAGTGATGGCTCTCTCTGGTTCACACACAGTGTGCATTATCAGACAGATGCGTGGGAGAGGGCAAAGCATGGAGGGTGAAGCGATTGACTTACATGAACACACACATTTTTTATTTGGTGTAGTATCCATGAGCTGACGGTTCTGCAATTTAGGTCGATTTACATATATTTGTGATGATCTCAAGAGTCACCAGCCGTTCAGTGAGCCTCCGGCATCTTGGATTGAACATCATCCTAATCGCCCGATACATTACCGCACACGCAGCACCCATCCAGCTAGCTTCAGCAAAAACCACTCTTCGACAAATTGACTGCCAGTGCTTGCATTCCTCATACCTTCAACCTTGTCCCCTGCTGTCTGAGCATCCCAGTTTGGGAATCCCGGGCACGCAGAAGACGAACATGATGCGCCATTTCTGCTAGGGAGACGAGGGTAGACACAAGTGATGAATGATGTCTGTACATGCAATGTTGGAGTTATAGTACAAGGCGCTCTTTCTGGACTTTCTCAGATACAGCTTGTGTGTACAGTCATGCACCATCGTGACATTCATTCATATGGAAGACTTGACCTATGGACAACTATTGCGGGCACCAAACTTTTCCAGTGTACTTGCATCTCGTTAATATCAACACTTGCTTTGTGGAGACCGGATGGAGTGGAACAGCACCAAGCTTGTAGAAGCCCATGTTTTTGTTTCGATAAAGCAATGGTACATATAGAGGGGATCTCATCTAAATCATCGTCATTAGCCCATATTTATGTCCACTGCAGGACGAAGGCCTCTCCCTTCACTCTCTACTTACTCCTGTCTTGACATGTGATAGGACACTAAATATCGTCTACAGCAGCTGAGTTGACCGGCGTTCGAGAAGCAGTCCGCTGCATACTGCAACAAAACTTCGCTAACTGGACAGTGTTCTGCGACTCAAAACCGGTGCTGCAACTCATAATCAATTATATGAATCACAGAAGCGCATAAAGTCCTCTAATCTACGACATCATGACTCTGCTTACTGAGGCGTCTCAATCCGGACATACCATTGCGCTGCAGTGGATTCCCAGCCACTGTGGAATAGCCGGAAATGAGCAGGTTGACGCGGAAGCAAAAATGGCGCACACTGACGGGGAGATTATAAAACTTCCCTTTTGCCGTTATGACATCAACGCCTTGCTACACAACTCCCATCAAAACGTCTATGGCGCGACAATGGGACAGCCCCGAATATCGGCAAGAGCGCCTCCATAGACTTGACGCCGGGTTGCGATTCCGACTTCCACTTCGGATGCGGAGAGGCCAGGAAACACTGATCCATCAATTACGGCTTGGTGTGGCGTACACTCGCAAATACCTTTACAAGATTGGACGAGAACGGGACCCTGATTGCAGCGTCTGTCACACTCCCGAGACAATAGGCCACATACTTTGCGTGTTCCCTCAATATGCGGCGGAGCGAAGGACACTAAAGCATAGTGTTGACTGTTTGGACTCCCGCCCCTTTTCAGAAGCAAAGGTTTTAGGCGCGTGGAGAAGCATTGATCATGCCCAGCGCTCCATAAGATCACTTTTGAACTTGAGACGGGTGAGACGGGCCTAGACGGTCGTCTCTAGGACCTGTGCAGTGTGCAGTATGCAATGTGCGAAATGTGTTTGTGCGGTGGCGTTCTGTGTGGACAACACTACTCCTGCGTGTAGTGAGTGAAAAGTGCACAACCGCGTATTGGACAACGTGTGTAAATAGTAGCTCATTGTACGATATCATAATCACCTGCCACCTACCTCTCCCTGTATCTCCCACTTCCCCTTACCCCAGTGAGGAGTAGCAGGCTAGAGAGCACGCTCTCCAGCCCGACCTCTCCTCCCTTCTCTTCATTAAAATCTACTCCTCCTCCTCCTGTCTTGCACTAGCCGATTACAACTTGCGCCTGCAAATTTCATAATTTCATCACCCCCACCTAATTTTCTGCTGTCCTCGACCGCGCTTCCCTTCCCTTGGCACTCATTCTGTAACTCTAATGGTCCACCGGTTATGTACCCTTCGCATTACATGGCCTGCCCAGCTTCATTTTTTTCTTTTAATGTCAATTAGAGTATCTGCTATCCCTGTTTGCTCTCTGATCCACACTGCTGTCTTCCTGTCTCTTAACGTTAAGCCTAATATTTTTCGTTCTATCGCTCTTTGTGCGGTCCTTAACATGTTCTCGAGCTTCTTCATTAACCTCCAAGTTTCTGCCCCATATGTTAGCACTGGTAGACTGCAGTGATTGTGCACTTTTCTTTTCAACGACAGTAGTAAGCTCCCAGTCAGGATTTGGCAATGCCTGCCGCATGCACTCCTATCCATTTTTATTCTTCTGTAAATTTCCTTCTCATGATCAGGGTCCCCTGTTAGTAATTGACTTAGATAAATGTACTCCTTTACCAACTCTAGAGGCTGACTGGCGATCCTGAATTCTTGTTCCCTTGCCAGGCTATTGAACATTATGTCTGTCTTCTGCATATTAATCTTCAACCCCACTCTTCACTTTTTCTGTTAAGGTCGTTAATCATTTGTTGTAATATGTCCTCAGTGTTGTTGAACAGGACTATGTCATCTGCAAGTCGAAGGTTGCCAAGATATTCGCCGTTGATCCTGACTCCTAAGCCTTCCCAGTCTAACAGCTTGAATACTTCTTCTAAGCATGCAGTGAACAGCATTGGAGAGATTGTGTCTTCTTGCCTGACCCCTTTGTTGATAGGTAGCTTTCTCATTTAAATAAAGGGAGCCAAAAGCCCTTCTGACATTGGTGGTGAAATGCTGGCAGTGTGCTAGCAGTAGCAAATGTGCACCACTGTCAATACAACCAAACTGTCCAGCGTATCTTCTACTGTGGCATTCACTTGACAGCTTCAGTGTTCTCCAGTGTTTTCATAAGCGTACATGCTTTCTGAGGCAAAGACTGGGACTTCTATGTCTTCCAGTTATTCTACTGGCGTCCTGTACACTAAAGTCCTTCGAGACAAAGCAGCTTTTCCTCTTGCAATTTGTTGTAGTTCTCCTTATCCTACATAACCCACCATGGTAGCCCATTGGCTGCGGCGTTGTGCTGCTTGGGTCGAGGTCGCTGGTTTGATCCTGGTGACGAAGGCTTCATTTTGATAGAGGCAAAATGCATGAACAAGCGCTTATGCACTTGCATTTAGGTGCACGTTAAAGAAACCCAAGGGGGTCAAAGTTAATCCGGAACCCCCAGTGCGGTGTGTCTCATAATCAGATCATGGTTTTGGCACGTTAAGACCCCAGAATAACATTTTTTAAAAGTACTGCGTTCCTCTTTTGTTGAATTTACTTTTTTTTTTTAATGAAAGCTCCATACTGTTACAGCCATAATGGCACATGGGGGGATTCAAATTGCGCAGCAATTGTTTTGCATATAGCATTGACCAGAGTAATGCAGTTCACAAGTCAGATTTTCTTAAATTTCGCAGTTCACAATGCAAGCCGCACTAAAAAATTTACAGCGCTTTCTTTTTCTCAATAAATGTTCTTAGTTTTCCCTCAAGATTCATGATGGATTACCCACTTTATGACGGTCGTATTGGTCGTGAACCATCATCATCATCATCGGCCTATATTTATGTCCACTGCAGGACGAAGGCCTCTCCCTGCGTTCGGATGTTTGGTGGCCTTGTTAATGTGGACACTATGGCTCACCATTCTATAACTGGTGAACCGTAGTGTCCATTGCCACCAAACATCCTAACAAATCTTCTTGCACTGTAGGCTCTCTTCTTTGTCTTGGTTTTCCTGAGATGAGCTTCAACTGCAACTATTTCAATCGCTCTGGACTATCTAGTGCAGATATACATTGCAGTCTAAGCGCTAAGAGTGCACATTAAGCATGATTTTGCCTTGACACCAGCAGAAAGGCCACAGACATCACTTTGTGCAACTATTTGTGCTTATTGCATCATTTACTGGCGCAAGTCAACCATCGCTTTGTTCTTGTTGCCTGGTTCAAAAAAGTTGGCCTGACACACCTGGAATATAAGAAAACAAATCTGGGCTGTCATTTCTGCTTTCTCTGTTCCTTTTGTACGAGAAATACGCCTCGACGGTGTCCTGATGACTCGGCCACACTCAGTGACTTGGCTGGAGCCATCGTGTTCCCAGCAAGTTTTAGAGGGGTCAAAGAAAAAGTTATGAACAACACTGCTGGCTCTACTGAACCTCACCCTTGTTGAAGGAGCCGGTCCGACTCTGAAACATCGGGTACATTAAATAATGTTTTGGTTAGTATCAAACCTGCTGTCCTTTGAAATTTAATGATTCCCAACCAGACAGATATCTGTTAAATGTTCATCTTTGAACTTATGAGCTTATAAAGACTGTACATAAGAATAGATCCTGTTGACAAGGACAGATACAGCTTGAAAACTTTGCATGCTTGCACAAGACATCATATGTCAGCTGCATGAAACATGCAAGTTTTCAAAACAGCCGACTGCATGACCTTGACTCGTGTGCTTCTGAATCCCATCTAGCTGTCCTTATGCGAGGTTACCTTGCCTTTTTGGTTATGGCTAGGACTACTAGCCTCTATGAAGTTATTTTCGCTCCATTAAGGGATGACCAGCATTTAAAAAAAATATGTTTGTTAACTTATAGTGCATGATAGAACATTGGATGTTTTTTTAAACAGAGCTTGACTAGATTTATTTAGCATCACCACAAAAGAACAGGTGCAGTTAGTACATGGCTTTAGGAATGTAGAGTGGGGATTTTGAGAGCTGAGGACCACAGAGGGCTCGAAGTTCACATAGGAGGAGGAGGAGGGTTGCATAGATGGAGGATGGAGCGCTTGGCCAGCACAAAAATGCTGTTTTTGATGACTGGACACGAACCAAGACAAACACATTTTTGGTGACTTGTTTGTGACACATACTATGCAGACACACTCACAACTGTCCTAGATTGCAATGATAACAGGCCACCTTTGGAATAGATCTCACCTTGCACTTTGAACCTCGGCATGCAGCTGTTGCAGCTGCGGGTGTCACAAAGGCATTGTTGCACTTTCTAAGGGCGACAGGCTTGTGCAAATGATTTTCACGTTCACTGGTGTTAACTTGTGCCAACCACAGGGCCTGTGTATTGTGCCCCTCTCTCTTGTTTGCTTGTTTTCTTTACATATCTCCTTTTCTTAACCTCTAGCCTCTCCCCCTTTTGTGTTTGTTTTGTGTTTGTCTCTATCTCTCTCTCGTGACCTTTAAATAAGCAGTTACCGGCAGTGCTTATCTCTTGTCCTTTTATTGTCTAATGTGAGCGGTTAAGATTTGTTCAGTTCAAGTTCACACTAACCATGCCCACAACAGGTTCACCTGCATAGTATTTCTGTATATGTGCAGTTCTGGAAATCTTGACCTCTCCCAAACTTCTCATTGTTACAGTTAAAGCTTTGTCTATCGCTGTCAACTACAGTTAGATGGGCTTAGCTAGAGAGTGTGGGGATCCGCGACTCTCACGCGTCTCCTGTGGTCCGGCTTCACCGCGTGGCTAAGTGCTGGCGGTGGTTGTAGTGGTTGCGGCGCGTTGCGAGAGATGGCGCGAGTGTCGCGATGCTAGCGCCACTGAACGGCGGGGTGACTTGGGAGAAAAAGGTCAAAGGCGCTCTGCTCTCTCTTTGGCTTGGGATTGGCGGTCAACACGCACGAACGCATTGCGCGTGCGCCGGCCCGCTTCGCGCGACCGTCGCGTGAGGCTAAGAGCAGGACACCGGTATGGACGAACACGAATCGTTCGAGCGCGCCACCGTTCGCGTGACTGTACACGTGAACGACTAGGCGATGGTGTCATAGCATCGGGCGAATGTATTCGCTCGCCATCGGGTCCCGATGAGTCGGACTTCCTTGATTTGTCGCGCGCCCGTGTGAATGTTCTATTGGTTGTAATTCGGCTAGTGTGCATTACTGTATGAAAGGTGCAATAAATGCCCTTTTGATTGTTTGCACTACTGTGTTGTCATTCCTTTGTCCCAAGAGCATGTGTGAGACCCCACAAGAGCAACATTAAATCAATCTGGACTGGTAAAGTCATTCTTATAAGTTTGTTTTTATGTCGGCAGAAAAAGGCTGCTTAATTATTTCTGAAGAAAATGAGGGCCCAAGTTTCCATTAATGAATTTTGAATTTTGAAACTCGGCATCGGCACACTGGTGTGATATAACACATACAAATTTGTTTTTTGTACTTTCGCTGTTTTGGAGCAGGAAACGTTATTGGCACTTGCTAGGTTGTCTTTGTTTACTGATAAACAGTTGACCATGCAGACCTTGGTAGGTGCTGTTTAAATCCCAAGGCATCACAGCGAGCTGGTGTGGTAAGTTTGGGTGTAGAAACCGTCCAAACACTCATTTTGCATCCTTCTGCAAAACAAAGCCTCCTCTCATTGTGCACTTTGCTATAGCAGAAATGTATTGCTGAAGTGCTATTGCAGAAGTGTATAGCTCATCAGTCTTTTTGTCAACTTATTGCTTCACATATTGCTGATGTGTATAGCTCATCAGTTTTTTTGTCAACTTATTGCTTCACATAGTGTAACTACTATCTGTTCAAACTAGACTGATAAAATCTTTCAGAACTGTACTTGCATAAATTTCACCGCAAAATGTTCAGTACTTGAACATAAAACAAAAACCCAACATAAATTTTTGGAATTCTGTGCCAAAACTCCAAGCAGCGGTACCTCACTCTGATATGTCGTACAGATTTCAGTGTTTCTTCATACTTGGGTCGTTGTGGCACTGCGGAACTTCTCTAAGCTTTCCGAGTTCATTCTTTGACTCCTTCAGTATACAGTGTGTTCCATCTTCGCAGCTAAAGAAAATTAAATAGGCCTGAGCAGTTGGTGTCACGGCAAGCTGGTGTGCAGGAACTTCGAGGTGGCGTCTGTTTTTTGGCCTGTGTTCTTGCTTGTCAGGCCTCTCACATGATAGAATTTGCTTTTTTGGCATTATATAAGCGTAATTTACTAATAAATCTCGACTTGCTTTTTCTTTTTTCTTTGTTTTTCTTTCGTGTTCCTTTTAACATCCCTCTTTTACTGCTTGTTGCTGGACTAGTTGGTCCATACTTCTTGCCGTCCATGAGATGCGGAAGCAATTAAGGAAATGACCAGACAGGAAAGAGTGTCGCAACTACTTACGACTGACTTTCTTTCCTGTCCGGTTGTTTCCTTAATTGTTCTCTTACCTTTTCCGCCACAAGAAATCCCTCTTTTAGTTCCAGTGTTCTGCTAATCAACTACTTGAACGAACGACCTCTGCACAGGTTCCAAATGTGTTGGCTCGACAGACTCCGTCGTCAGCACATGATGAACTGGAGCCTGCTGGCAGCGGCCGACAGTTGCACAGTAGTTACGAGCGGGATGAGGACAGTCCGGTGATGTACGACAGCCTGATTAAGCAGGCAATGAGTGGTGAGTGAATGGTTGTGAGCAGTGTTGTCAAACTTTGGCTCGTCATCAGCCTAACTCATTTCCAATGCAGGATGAAGGACTCTCTTACTGATCTCTAATTACCGTTGTCATGTGCCAGCTGACGCTATCTTATGCCTGCAAATTTCCTAAATTCATCACACTGCCTAAGTCTCTGCCGTCCTCGATGGCACTTTCCTTCCCTTGGCACTCATTCTGTAATCCTAATAGACCATCGGTTACCTGCCCTATGCATTACATGGCCTGCCTTAACTCGATTTCTTCCTTCTAATTTCAACTACAATATTGGCTACCCCCCGTTTGCACTTTAATCCCCACCACTTTCTTCCTGTCTCTTACATAGCATTATGCCTGTAGTTTTTCGTTCCATTGCTCATTGGATGGTCCTCAGCTTGTCATCGTGTTTGGCTGCTTTACGCCATACTGAGTACTTTTTGAAAACTCTTGGCTACAATTTTGGGCTTTGTACAGGGTGGCCCAAGATAAACCGACCCCAGAACAAGTGAAAAACGCAACACATATGGTGATATCAATATGCGAAATGCTGTTCATCTTGTTTCAGTTGCTCCCTATGAAGGGCTAGACGATGTGGGCAACTTAACTCTGTAATGCCCAATGCATCATATATGCTACGCTATTTTTATACTTCGAAAATTCTGACTTTGGCATTGGGAAACTTAATGCGTAGCCTGTACAATCACTCACACATAATTCAGGCTATATATGGGTAGTGCAAATAGAATAATCAGGAATCCGAAATAACGAACTCACCAGGAAACAAGCAACTTTATTCCAAAAGTGGTTAAAAAAAAAAAAGGTGTGCCTTATTTTCGGAACATCACTTTCAGGGATACCTACCTTCAACTTTGCATGACAAGTGCAAGACACATCGGCTTCTTTTGAGCGATGGCATTCTTGGCACAGTGCCAAGCACGCCATCTTATCATAGTGTGGAAATGCTGCCACCAGTCGATGCGTCCAGAGCTAGTAACGTGAAAATTAAAGTGTTTTCAAAAGTGATTGTACAAGAATATGGCCCCAGATTGTGAATGCGTTGTTGTGCGCACATACGCTTGCCTTCTGCCTAGACAATCTGTGGCCACGATTTTCTAGCAATGCCTTTTATGCTATTCCTTTTCATGCTTTTCACACCTTGTCAGTGGTCAGAGCAACGTTTTCCATGCGTTATCAGTGAGATCAGCCGGCCACAGACAGTGGACGATAAGAATGACATACAATCGAGCGGAAAGCATCGCTACGAATTTGTGGCCCGTATCTCGACCAGTGTCATACTGTCGGTACAGATAAAAGTAGTCAATGCATGCACCAAATCTTCATCAGCTAGATTGACTATGCTTCGCTAGCTTAGGTTTTGAGAAGGTGTCAGTGACATGGCCGATGACCATGCAAGAGACGTATCAAAACGAAAATATAGCTATTTCTGCTAGGCTCGGAGGCCAAATTAGCACACTGTCATGCAGTCGAAGTGCAAATTATTGTCAGAGCGAGATTTAAGTTGTGGACACTACAGCAAAACAAGTTACTAATTATTTAATTACTATAATAGGTTAGAACTAAAATACCACTTAATTGTCGTTTCTCTGTACAAGTGCACTCTCTTTGACAGAAATACAGGTGAACAAGTTATAATTTTCGTTGATGTAAACTGAGTGAGGGCAATACAGGGTTAATGCTCCAAGTTCACTGTATCTCTGAAGAAAATGCGTCCAATGACCCTTGTCCCCTTGCTTTGGGTTCGGTTTATCTTGGGCCACCCTGAATAGTACCTAACTGCGTTTTGGCTACTTCCGGTGCAAAGCACTACAAGCAGTGGCGTAGCCAGAAATCTACTTCGGGGGGGAGGCATTCTCCGCCAACAATTACCACTCCGCCCCCTCATTCACGTCCCTCCCTCCCTCCCTCTCTCTCCCTATACATATATATAGACAAACTCCTAGCACTCCCCGGACAAGAATGCTTTAACAACTACGATGCAAGTGTTTACGTTGCAGAAACAACACTTTGCTTAACTTCTGACAAAAGTTTTTCATTGCTAAAGCGTGCAGCCACTACGCATCAAATTATGCTACCATCCTTATGCTATTTAAAGAAAATGATCATATTAAAAGAAACAAAAATTTTGTTTATGAATTGATGCATACATATGATGTATATGTTGATGACCTCTAGCTGGTACATGACCTGGAAAAACGAAACAGCGCTAAAAACGGGACCAAGCAAAAGCAAGATTGCACACTATCGTTTGTCTTCTTCTTTGCATTTTTCAGCCCAGACTTGTTGCAGCCCAGGTAACAGTGGAGATAACCGTTGTTTTTCAGCCAGATCTACTGAGTGGTACATCCACGGCTACGTACAGAAGAGGGCGGGAACGATTTTGCAAGTCGCCTATCAACGGCGCTTTCGGCTTTGTGGGCATGCTATATTATTCTAGATATAAAAATACAGGAACGAAGCTGTTCGCTTGAACTTTGAATGTGTCATATGATGCAAGGTTCTCACTTTCGGTGACCTGCTGTCTGACTTGTTTGAAGAGATGATTGGAAGTCACTTGCAATCATGGTATTGTAGTCATCGCTTGACGCATATTATTTAATCCCACTCGGGAATTGATGAGGCAGACAGTCGAAGCAGGGCTGCTTCCTGTTCAGAAGCCTTTGTAAAAATTACGGCATCCGTAGTTTGCAGTAAAATAAGGCCCAGTAGCTCCGAGAGATTTGAAAGTGTCCTGACACCTGGCTATTCTCAAAATTGCCGAGACGTTTAATTAGGATGGGCTCTCCGCAGCAAGCAGCACGTGTTACGACGGGATAGGTGAGCCTCAGATAGGCAACTGGCCGCTGATGTCTGGTGTTGAGCGATCGGGCAGTGACCAGACGCTCTCCCTATGTCCATAATTATCTGCCAGCAACATTCTTGATGCCCTTTATGTGGCATCAAGAATGGTTAACCAGAATGGTTAACCAGCAGTTATGGTTGATCCTTAATGAGGTATAGGCGCGTCATGAGTGGGGCCGCAATGTTCTGTGCATGGGAGAGGGTATCGCCCCTATGACAACCCCCCCCCCCCTCCCCGTCCCTTCGGACTGCCACTAGACCTTGCCTTGCTTTCACACATTCAAGCTCTTCCTTTCATCGATGGCGTTCTTTCTGAGCCCGCCTCTTGAAACTTTCTGTTCCGTGGGAAGGGGGGAGAGTGGGGGAGGGGTTCGTTAAACAAATTCGGGGGGAGTGGGTCGACCCCTTAAACCCCCCTCTGGCTACGCCATGACTACAAGCATGCAAGTAATACTGTGCCTTTGGACTGTGCATTGAAATGTACTACAGTTAAAGCTTGATATAACAAAGTCGTTTATATTGGCAGTTTACTTCATTATATCTAAATTTTGTCATATTGATATTGAACGTCATGCTAATAATGTACAGTTGGCAGTGGATTTTTCTGACATGGAGGCGGCCGTAAAAATTTCCGAATTATCAGGCAGTTGGAAGAAATGAATTTCATTGACGAAACTTTTATTTTAGTTTTAGCGGTTTGAAGCCATGTCCGTGATATCTTTACATCGGTGGTACCAAGCAAAACCTGCAATGGTTTCACCTCCACTCAGCAACGGCAGCTGATGATGTCGCCCACAGTGTGACAAAAATGCATGTGTCAGAGTAGCAAGGTCAGCAAAGCAAGGAAAGCAATATTAAACTACTAATACACCAAAAACGAAGAAATAAAAGACAGGAAAATGATAAAACAATGACAGGAGCAGAAAAGCACCCAAAACCATGAGAAACAATGATTGCTGCGCCAGTAAATACCTTGTAATGGCATTTTCTGTCTAGTTGTCACACCACCACCAGTGCTGTGCATGAATGCATCGACTGACATGTGGATATGATACAGCAACATTGGAGAGGGAATTCCACTTGTTGATAGCCGTAGGGAAAGAATTAAACGCGGTGCCTTGCATGACTGAAGAAGCTTACTGTGTTTTGATATGCGACTTGGGTTTTCCTTTCCCGTTGTGCAGACCCTACATTACTGAACTCGCAGCAGCTTCAGAGTCTGGCGCGCGTCATCAGTCACGCGGCATCCAAGAGCATTGGGCACGCTGAGCCAGCAGCCAAGTTTTGCCACCGGATTGCTTTGGTAAGCACCTCGCTTAACTTTTGTGGCAACAAGCAATCAGTGCTCTGTTGTGAGCTTTAAAGGGACACTAAAGGCAAATATTAAGTCAAGGTAAAGTGATGGATTAGTGTTCGAGAACGTCTAAGGCGTCAATATTATCACGAAAAAAGCCTTAGTAATCGAGAAATTTAGGTAAATGCAGGGCCGCGATGTTGTAGTGATGCCTTATGACTTATTCTATACTAGTCTTATCATCCACCGCTCACGGCCGGCTGATCCCGTTGATAACGCGAGCGGACCGTCGCTCTGACCAATGACAAAGCGCGATAAGCGCGAAAAGGCATTAGCACCGGAAAGGCATTGCTACAAAATACCGGCCCAGGACACGATTAGAGACTCCCTGGGACATTGAACTACTTGCCCGATGACAAAGGCACTGCTCATTTAAATTGTCACCAGTACTCAACCACTCGTTATAAAAACATCATTGTACTGTATTATAAGACAAAAGAAAATGCTACTTGTCCAGTTCTATTTGATTTTTAGAAAAAACTAATTGACGTTACCCTTGACGACGCGGGCGGTCGCGAGGTTTTGTTTTCTGCACTCTGCGCCGCCCTTGCTTTCACATTTCAGTAGTTTCGTTGTTGTGTAGTGCTGCGCTGCTTTTGCTGGATTGCGAAACTCGCAACTCACACAAAATGCAAGTAGCAGAGAAGGCCACGTCTCTGTGATGTCGCGGGATTTCCCGAACGGTTCATGCCACTTGACCAAGAGCTGCTGCAGCGGCATATCCAACGCTGTGTCTTGGCTCGGTTTCTCCATGGTCGTGCGTTGGCGTTTTGCTCACCACCGGACCAACGGCAGTAAAGGGCAGTGATGGCATATGCAACGTCACCACTCCTCGCTGTGGGGGCGGGCGATTTGAATTGCGCCAAACGTATGCGCACCCTCCCTTCAGACGCGATTTTCTCATAAAATAATTATTTTGTTGGCATAAACAAGCGCTTACAGGTTTATGGAATGTTACTTTAGCAGTCCACGTCGACTTTGCATTCACCTTTAGTGTCCTTTTAAAGCCTTTCTTCTTGCGTTTATCGCTGCGCCTGACACCATGTTGGCTGCGTGCCTTCATAACTGCGTAGTCGCCATCCATCGTCGCGTCAATAGCCACCACGGTTTCATCCACAGGCGTTGCGGCAAACAGTATAGTTCTGTTCTCACTCGGCACGTGCGTTGGCCATGTGCCTTCAAATGTGAGTAGTCACCATTGATCGTGTCGACAGCAACCGCGGTTTTGTCCGCAGTTGTTGCAGTAAACGGTAGTTTCATTTTGTCTCGGTGCGCGCGTCGACTGTGTGCCTTCAGCATCCGCGGTTTTGTCTGCAGCAGTTTCAGCGATCAGTAGTTTCGCTATGACTCAGCGCAAAGCTGTCGAGGGATGAAGAAAGCACCAGCTGCATCGCGGTGGACGGACGATCTATAGGTGACCGGCTCACTGATGAAAAAAAAATGATCGGGATGTGCGCACGGTAATGAGAGGAGTGTCTCAGATGAAGACACGCGCCACGGATGCGCTGCGAAGAAAGTCGCAAGGCCTTTGCCACTGCGAGTGCAAAATCGGTCATGAGATGCCGAGAATTGCAGCTTTCGCACTGCTTTTGAGCAAAATAGAAACCGGGTTTGCTGATTAATTCAGTAAATAAAAGCGCGTTGGTCGACAGAGTTACCATTTGTTTATGGTTTTCTTGATACTCTCGATAACTAGACATTCAGTCAATTCGGGCATTTTTTTTTTGTGCCGTGAAATCTGAGTCAACGAGGTTTTACTGTAAACACACGCTCATGTGGAATGCAGGTGTCATATTCTTGTCCTTTTGTGCCAATGAAAATTGAATACTTTTTGCCTGCGTTCATATACAATTGCGTACAACACTATAACAGCAGGAGCAAAGGATCCTTTCAACTAAAATGCGGTAATCGCAATGATAACAGTACTCATAGCTGCTGATTTTGTCGTAAAATGCTAGAATTTTAGAGCTTTTTTACGATTCTTTTATAGGTACTAGTGGTATTAATATTTTTGTATGTGGATGCAGCTTATAAGCAGAATCTATTTAAAAAAATGCAAATACAGTTGCCAACCGACTTTGAGAGCTGGAATTTATGGGCCAACTCGATTATTCGGACACATACCCTCAACGGCACCACCCACTTCATTGAAGCCATGTGTAACAGCAAGTATATGAGGTGCTGTTATGCGAATATTTCCGTCTGTGTACGCACATAATTTTGGCTGTGAATATAGTGCGTTTGTTTACAGCATTCCTGCAGGACAATAGCCATGAAATATGTTAATAAATGTTCCAGATCTTAAGTATATGTACTAAAGCTATCTTTACTCTAGCATTTCGAACCAAAACTCAATATTTTTGGGCTTTGACTGTAGTATTTTTCGTACCTTACAGTTGGCAGGTCATAATACTAGTGATAAAACATTGCGGCAGAAGCTGTCTCACGATGACTGTCAACGGCAGTGCGTTAGCATCGAATCAAAATAGCGACACAGCATATTGCCACTGTCGAAACGAGTT
Organism: Dermacentor silvarum; assembly: GCF_013339745.2. Lineage (NCBI taxonomy): Eukaryota > Metazoa > Arthropoda > Arachnida > Ixodida > Ixodidae > Dermacentor > Dermacentor silvarum. The sequence goes on along the minus strand of NC_051155.1, from coordinate 43,987,882 downwards.
ATGTAAGAGTCGTGCACTGCAGTGAGACTCCCATTTTATACTTTCCTAAGAACATTCGCACGCCATCTGGCACCACTGCCACGATGCCTGCACGCTGGAGCGTACGAATGCCGAGAAACGCATCACGCAGCAACCGGGCTCCTCTCTCGCGCTTCTTTCTGGACGTGCTGCGGCAGCTGGTGAAACTGGTGTGGCCTCTTGAGACAAGAATCCAGACTGGTGCGCCGGTGCCTGCGAACGCCGAGAATTGTTCCCTCACTCGGTGCACTCCCGAGTGACACGTACTCGGTGAACCAAGTTGGTGAGAGGTTCACTTAAGAGGAAGCTTTAGCTTGGGCCCAACTCCGATTCCGCCTGTTCAGATACACGTAAAATGCAGGAATGCTTTTCTAGGATAACCCCTGGGCGGATCTTAATGAAATTTGTTGCATTTTAGAAAAGGTAAATTCTAGTGACTGTTGGATGCATAACTTAGATTTAAGGCCTGAATTGTTTGACGGAAATTTTCAAATATTCATAAGGCTGAAAAAGATAGAAGCAAGAAGCTTACAAATTCGTAGCTCTGCACGAAGAACAGATATTGCAGTTCTGTAAACTGCCTCCATTAGAGCATTCAAAGTAGACACACTTGATATATCAATTTATATCTTAAGTAAATTTGTTATATTGTTGACAAGGGTTCTGGAAAAGCCCTACTTACATATTAGTGGTATACTTGAGAGCCATGTATATTACACCAATTTTCGCCGCTTAAGATGTACAATTGTTCCATGAATTGTGATACCACTTTTCATTGCTTAGTTATAGTTGTAAACTTGATGGTTACGTTTTCTGAAAATTTGCAATGTTCAACAATTTTTATTTTAAAAATTGAGGGTCTAAATCGAAAATCCACTGCGAACAGTCACTAATTTGAACTTTTTCATTTAAAGGCAACAAACCTAACAAAATTTGGTGCGGTGCTTGGCGAGAAAAATGATTTCTTCGTTCCCATGTATTTAGATAGGAGCCCCCGAGGTAAAGCTTTCTCTCAAGAGCGGCACATACCCAGTGCATTTGTGGCGCAGACTGCTAAAGCGTCAGGTTGCTGTCCTGGAGGAACCCTTGCGGTGTGGGTTCTATTCTGCCCAGCATCGGAGAAATTTAAGGGATCGATCTTGTCATTGTAGAGCGGCACTCGCCCAGTGGCACCTGCCTAGTTACCCAAGTTGGCATCAAAGAGTTTTTTCGAACAGCAGTACCTACCCAGTCCTGCTTCTACGATGACCCATGTCTGCATGAGAGAGCTTCGTTTAATAGAGGCACGTATGTACCCATTGGTACATATACTTGATGACCCAAGTTAATCCGACGGTTGGTTTCGAACCCTGTTACCTCAGCACGGCAGCCTGATGCGTTAATCATTTGACCACTGACCACCCGGTGACCCACCAGGCGGGAAAACTGTTAGATCCAAATATAGATAGATCGATAGATAGTCCCCGGTAGTGGGTGAACTACTAAAGGAAATGCTGACACATTAAAGATAGCCTGCTTTTGATATCTCCACCATAAGGTGTGCAAGGACGAGTTCCTCGAGGCCCTGTTGAGAATCTGCAACGAGTTGTTCGAGAAGCGGGAGGAGCTGATGGGCACGCACGAGGTGGCGACAGACGTGCCGAAGCGCTGGACGCCCTATGTCACCTTCGTGGCCGGGCTCCTGGTGGAATTCGAGTCGTCGGGCGGCGACGGTGCCAATGCAGCCAGCGCAACCGTCGATGCCAGCTGTGTCGAGACGCCGAATGGCTCCTGGAAGAGAACTGTGCAGTCACTGGCCGTTCTGCTCAGCTGCTGCTTGCAGGTCATCTTGCGCCCTCCATCCCTGGGCAGCGCCGCTGAGGCAAGAAGTTGTTCGCCTTATGGGTCACTAGTTTAACTGAAAGAAAATATGAAGTCAATCTAGATCGAAAAATTCGGGTTTTGTAACAACGAATTTGTGATTTGTAGCGATAACAGAGCTATTGTAAGTGAGAAAAAGATCAACAGAAGTTTGGACCGGTGCCGCCACCTGTTGTGGACTATGGCACTTCTCGTGTGATGCGAGCATTGGCCAAAATGGCATAGAGGGAGGTCACGTGGCTGTTATGTCAGCTGGTCTGTTCTGGCGTGATTGGTGCGAATTGGGGAGCAGCAGTGGGACCTTCGGCGGCAATTTACTGCTCAATAAAGTGGCATATCGGCAGAAAAAAAATATAGACTTCTAGACGAATAATCTATCAATCTAGCTCAACTTAAAGTTTTTCTTCAGCATCCCTTTAAAGGTAATTGAATACTTCTACTTCAGAAATGAATGAATTGGCACAAGATGAACACTGACATCGAACACGTACGTAAGGAAGTATGTCATCCGGCCAATGCTTTAAAGGAATGCAAGAGAGAAATACAGTCAGTTTAGACTACCAAAGTATCCTCTCAAAATTGTGTTTTTGTTATTTTCGAGGTTAGAGGTTTGTTGACAGAAGCAAAAAGGAAGGACAAGGCTCCACATTTTCGAATTTCGCACTGGTACCCTTGCACTGGTACGTCGGTGTGACACTGTTGGTTTCAGAAGTATTTTCTTATATTTGGGTCACTGTGGTGCATGTGAAGTTTTCAGAACTTGCTAGATTCTGTCTCTTGAGTAGGACTTGTTGTCGGCCTACATGGTATGGGTTCATCTTAGTATAAATGGTACAAAACGCGATCTCTATTTTTCTACTAGCTTGGTGTATTTTTTTCATGGTTGTTCCTTTAATGAACAAGCGCTGTAGCACAGAATAAATGTCTGTGTATGCATTCTGTGTATGTACTTTAGCAGATGCACAGTGTGTCATAGTTTGTTATAGTGTGTCACTCTTTATTTTTTGTAATGAGAGCGTTCACTATAATCACGTGACCATTGCCTAACTCGGTAGAAAATTGGTGCCCATTCTGACATGCATATTCTTTGTCTGCATATGTGTTGCATGGTTGGATTTTTGATGTAAGTCGCCGCCGAATAGATGGAGCCAAGATTCTGATTGTAGACTGCATTTAATCCCTTGAAGGCTTTTTATTTATAACTGCTATCAATATGGCTTCTATGATGTGAAATGCTTGAAGAACATGTTTAAAATGCACCAACATCTCCACAAACCTTGTATGCAACAGAAAATTGTTCATTTACTCTTGTAAGCTACCCACTTCCTGCTTTGCAACTTTGTGAAAACAAAGTTTTGACGTAAGTTTTCTATGGCAGTGTTCATCCATTGAGGTCATGCAAACTATTGGAGACTGCCAGCGCTCAAAACATGGCACTCTGCACAGATGTCTGAAGCCGCGAGAAATTCTCATTCGAATAGGGTGTACACCCCCGTACATAAAGATCTGAGGAATACATGGTTGCGCTAGCAGGAAAACAAAGACTTGGAAAGAAAAGCAGGAAACGACAGGTCGGGCACTGAACTTAAACGGTTTTATTCTTACAACAATGCAGGAGGGATTCAGCGAATGCGTGTGTCAGTGTCGTCTAAGGCGATTACATTGAGTTTTCAACAGCTGCATCTTGTTGTCAAACAGAAACGCAGACGTATTACTAATACAACTCGTGCCACTCTCTTTTATGTGATAAGCCTCCAAAAGTTCTCTTACTAACATATCACCACTCCTGCCAATTACAGTGTAGACCGCTTATAACGTAAGTCGCCGGAGTCGCGAATATCCGCACTATAAGCGGTACCGCACTATAACCAAAGCAACAATTTTCAAGGCCCGCACATATGCAAAACATGTGCACCGAGCCGCCACGCATATGTGACAGTCGAGGAATGTGGCAAGGACGTTTGCATTCAATTTACAGTTGAATCTCGTTAATTCGAACCAAATCACGCGGCGGCGCCTCCGACCGGCATTGCTCCGGCACCGCCATAGAGTAAAAGATTAGGAGAGAACCCTCAATATCGCGCGCGAACAAAACGAACAAAACGAAAAAAAAATAGAAAGAAAAAAAACGCGCCGGAAATTTCACCCTCTCTCAAATGGCAAGGTCGCCGATTCTGCGTTGCGCCGGAACATGCGTGTACGTGCCAACGTCTCAGCCATGCTACCATAGCCACGCGTAGAAAATGGCAGTGAACCCTTCTTTCTCCTTTATGCTTCCTCTACCTGTTTGTCACGTGTTGACCTTGCACGCTGCGGCTATGGTGCAGAGGGAAGCAGCGGCGCTTTCCCAGGCCGGCCAACTAAACTACCCACGCCGGCAAACGCCCGCTTCCCGATAACGGCAGAAAACGAAACTTCGGGGAGCTGGCGCCGGGCCGGCTGTAGCGGCGGCGCCTGCAAGGCAGCGGGCGCGCACGGTGACAGTCGAAAGTGAGAGAGCTACGAGGGAGGGCGAGGGGAGCCACCGAAGCGGCGGAGTTGCCAAGGCGAAATCCGCTTTCCTGCCGCCCTCCTCCCTCACATTCCACGGTCTCCGCGTGCGCCCTTCGCCGTGCCGTGCCGGCGCCGCCTTCTCGCTCGCTGAAGCTTCGTTAACTGCCGTTATCGTGAAGCGAGCATTGGCCGTTTCGTGGCCCTCGCTCGCTATGCGCGCCGTGATATTTCACGACTTGATTCACACTCAAGATTCTGGTTTCAGCCTCACTGGCTGTTCGTTCGCACCACGTGCCCTTCTCCTCCACTTCGTCTCTCTTTCTTCCTCGAGCACTACTTGGGGTCTCCGCTGACTTCCGTACTCCCAGGCAGCTGCACTGTAACCGGTATTTCGTTTCCCGCAACTGCACTATAAGCGATACGTGTATACATGGAGTGCTATGGGAAAATTAACGGGAGTCTGAAAAGACCGCACTATATCCGGTCCTGCACTATAAGCGGTTACGTTATAAGTGTTCTATACTGTACCTTATTGTGACGCAGTAGTGGCTCACATCTGCCGACCAAGAAAAGTGCGCATTACCTTTGTTCATGATGGACAATTCATGCTCCCATGCCCGGTCATTGACACATCTCCCCGTTTGGCCCACGTAGGACTTCCCACATTTCAACGTTGTTTTCTCGGTCAGGCAAGTTGGCTGGACTGTGTCTGTGCATTAGCCGCGCTGACAAAAAGTCAGGATGCCAGAAACACCACACCAGACCTTACGTGAAATGTGTGACTGGCGTTATATATGAGATACCGCTGAAATGTGGGAAGTCCTGCGTGGGCCAAACGGGGAGATGTGTCAATGACCGGGCACAGGAGCATGAATTGTCCATCATGAGCAAAGGTAATGCGCACTTACCTGTGCGTTGCATGGTTTGCTTGGCCGGCAGATGTGAGCCACTACTGCGTGACATTAAAGGGACACTAAAGAGAAACAGGAAGTTCAGCTGGAATAAAAGAGGGACCTTCAGGAATGCATGCAGTTTTTGTTGTGTGCAAAAATATGAGTTATTAGCGAAGAAATTCGTAAACAAAGACCAAATATCTCTTGCTCAATTTCTCTCACCTCAGATTTGGCACTGAAGCAGTGTCGTCACAGATTGCATTGCTCTCAGCGAATCAGAATGCTCCATGATAACCGCTTGCGTAAACGACCGAGGCGCTGGATGCATCATGGCAGCGTTCGCCGCGATGGATACCGTTGCTACCGCTGAACCTTGCAACGAAGAGCTTGCCAGGGAAGCAGGACTGCATTTCAGCAATATTCAGTGAAACGGAGTGCGAAATGATCCTCCGTGCTCGAGCGGTAAGTGTTTCCGCGTGCGATGGTGGTGAGCCACCGGCCGCGCTGGCGGAAAGCAGAGCTTCGTTTTCGTCAATGGAAGGCGAAGCGTGCGGTCCGCGAGGCGACGATGTTCCCGACAGAACAAGCGTAGAAAGTTGCGCACGTACTCGGTATGGTTATTTCGTGGCTTTATTTAATGATATTCAGCACTCATCGAGCCGCCAGTTTGCTGCTACAGGGGCACTGGTAGGGGGTTCGATGAAGGCCGCATTGAGGGAACAGCTGCTCGAGAAAGAAGTGGCCTCTGGGGCACGCCAAGATACTTTCCGAGGGCAAGATTATACACATAATCCAAGGGCAAGAAATGCAAGAAACACCATGGGTTTCTCTGGCTCTTTTGCCATTTTATCATCGGCAGAGCACTGAGCCATTGCGAATGCTGGGGAGCCGGGGCTCTATGCGCGACACCACATGAAAGGACACAATTGACTCAACACTGCCACTGCCCCTGAACAAGCGCCTTGGGCCATTTATACAGCCCTCAACACTACACACACGAGGCATTTTCTGGCTGTTTCCCGCGAAGTCAACGTTTTTCAAGCCACGCAACACGCAACCAAACACCGTAGAGTGGAACAGGCCGCGCGACGATGCATTGACCAAAAACGAAACTACGAAACTATCACGGCCGCATGTATCGCCATGACATTTTTTCTTATTTATTTAATTTTGTGCTAAACTTGTACTTCCTCGCTTGAAACGGTTTAAAAAGTTGGCAAATGCTGTTTATGTACGTTTAAGGTGTATTTCATTTTGCGTTTTATTAACAGTGATAAATCACTCTCAACCAATCGTGACCGGCCTGCATTTGTAATCTCCAACGTCGCGAACGTGTAGTGCGGGAATTTCGAAGGGGCGTCAGCACCTATCCTTCAGTTTTTAGCTATTTTCTCGCTTATTAAACATCTGTTTGCAGTAAGAATGGTATGGCTGTGATCGTGAAAGGATAATCTACCATTTAAGCTCAACTTCCGGTTTCTCTTTAGTGTCCCTTTAAGATAATTAGCAGGAGTGGTGATACGTTAGCAAGAGAACTTTTGGACGCTTATCACATAAAAGAGAGAGGCACGAGTTGTATTAGTGATAAGTCTGTTTTTCCGTTTGACAACGAGATGCAGCTGTTAAAAACGTCACTGTAATTGCTTTAGACGACACTGACACACACATTTGTTGAATCCCTCTTGCTCTGCTGCAAGAATAAAACAGTTGAAGTTCAGTGCGCCCGACCTGTCGTTTCCTGCTTTTCTTTCCAAGTCTTTGTTTTCCTGTTAGCGCAACCATGTATTCCTTAGATCTCAACCAACTCAACCAGCAACAAGTTTTACTCAACTACGTAAGGATCACCTGCTGCCATCTGCTGTTAAAAATCTTTCTCAGTAAGAGCACTGACAATAGAACAGCTACTGCCTTCTATGTTGTGGAAGAAAGAGTCCGCTCTGATGGCCTCTGTGCATCGCAGGTCGTTCATAAAGTTGTGAAATACCGACGACAAGGTGGGCTCGTAAGCTTTAGAGCAAGGGTCACTCGTGACGAGCTGAGGTTCTCCAAATCTCTTAATGGGTTAAAGGGGCACTGAACACTAAATTAGTTGAGAATGGTAATGTATTCCTCCAAACTGCATTTTCATGCATTTGGCAAAAAAAAAAAAATCGTTACTTGAGAAAATGAAGGTCCCATTACCCTTTCTTGAATTTTGTGCTGAAGCTGTTGTACCAGCTAGTACAGCACACTCTAAAGTCATAGATTTTGAAATACATTTTCTTTATTTGCAGCAGAAAAAGTACTCGAAACTTCCTCGGTTGAGTGATCATAGTTCTTTTACAATGCAGTGTAGCCTTGTAATTCGAAAACAATAAACTACACTAGCAGACGCTGAAAAATTCGATGATGTGTCACAGCAATCTGGCATGAGAACGTCATGGTACATCTACTTTAATCTTGCGTCTTTTCTGACATATGGTGCATTTGACTTTGACTGGTCACTTCGGAGCTCTCTGTTCGAGTGCTTTACATTCTTCTGCATGGTTGGAAGTGGGCGTCTTGTCCACATTTGACCGGTTCGTTTCACTTGCGCTGCTGCTCAGTCTCCCAGCTGACTTTCTTGAGGGAGTGCCTTCGAGATAGCCAAGTTCCAGTCACATGGCTACCCTTCGCTTCCTTTTCTTCACACCACTGCATCAGCCCGAGTGCATCCTTCACACTTGAGACAGTCAGGCGTCAGCATCTGCTCAGAGGTGGCTCTGATATGACTTTGATGCATGACTTTCTGTGTTTTGTTTGGTAGCCACAATGTCATTTATTGTCCATTCATGACAAAATACAGAAGGAAGTTCTTAAGTGACGTTATTGTAGTGGAACCTCTCACATTACATGTTTTAAAAAGAACTCAAGTGTGGGTAGACATATTGTAACGTAGATCGAAGACGGAGTCTTGAAAAAATAGGCGCTTCTCTTTAATGGCGGGCCAGAAGAAGAGCGTGCAGCCTATGTGCTTCGTCGTCTTTCATGGCGGCGACCTTTGCGCGCGCCGTCCCGCGGTGCGGGAGCCCCACATCATTGTATAAATTGCCCCCCATGCGAAAAGCGACCGTCTCAGTTGCGTCAAAAAGTTCTTTCAACCACGATAATAAATGGAGCTCCTCAGGTGCATCTTGGCATTCACGTACACGCATAGTATGGTTTCATGCGCACTACATGAACAACTTCAGCGTGAGGACGACGACGGAGCGAACTGGGGTCGGAACTGCAGGGGACGACTTCGTAGGTTACGTCACTGAGGCGGCGTGTAGCCTTGTAGGGACCGAAATACTGGCGGAGCAACTTTTCCGAGAGTCCACGACGATGGATGGGTGTCCAGACCCACACGCAGTCGCCGGTAATGTAATGGACGTCGCGTCAACCCTGGTTGTATCGAAGGGTGTTGGTATGCTGTTGGCTCCGGATACGATGCCGAGCAAGCTGGCGGTATAGTGAACTAGATAGGGGTAGTGGGACGAGGGCGATCCGGGAGCCGAGGTCGTTTGCACGAAAACCGGCAGGCGGCGCTGCTGCGCCTTTCATGTGAACCGCCCCGCAGTGCGCGCTTATTTGCCGCACACTCATCGGAAGAGTACGATAGATCTGAAGCTCATGCTTGACTCCTGAATGCTTACATTGCTCACAATGTCAGCAAAAGGAGAATAATTATATTTCTACAGTGTTGTCTATAGTGAATAAACAGTAAAAAACGATGTACAGCGCGAAGGACAAGGGCTGAGAGACGACACACACACAGCGCAGTGCGTTTCGTTTCTCTCAGTTCCTATCCTTCGCGCTGGATATCGTTTTTTACCATGGATTACCAACTAGTCCAAGCAACCACCTTTGTGTAAATAAATATTTTTGTCCCTAAAGCTCCCAGCCATGGGATTTTAGGTACAAATCTGCGTATGAGGAAGTTCGCGGAACTACGCGTTGCTACTCGGAATGAACGGGTGTACCAGTACACCGAAAGGGTACTGCCGGGGACGTGATTGCAAAAAAAAAAAAACAAGAAAGAGAGAGAGGCTCTGAAGGACGGTACGAAACCATTTTATTAAGGACAAATGCTCAGATCACAAAAGCGGCGTCAAAACAAAACCAGGCCCCTAGGTCGTCCTGCTCAGCTTAAGGTGCTTAGCTCTCTGTGGCTTTGCGCTTCTCGAGCTGTTAACTTTTGACTAAGAAGTGGAGTCGCGTGAGGACATAGAAAGAAACAATCGCACGCTTACTTCTTCCTTGTGAGCGTCGCATCCAGCACCATTAGAGCAAAGGAAATTACTCTTTACAAGAGCCACAACATCGCAGATGCTGTTCGTGTGCAGCTCTAAAATGCTTAAGCATTCTGTGAATACATTCTCAAGAGCTTCAATAAATGAGTACAAATCTTGCGAAGGATACAAAAGTCCACCCCAGTCACACTGCTCAGTGTACTCTGAGGGTAACAGGTGTGGCTTCTGTTCGCCTGACGAGGAGGATGAGCTCACATAAACAACATTCAAGTTTTAGGACGCACTTTCTTGCTACGTAGCTTGCTATGTAATATATTAGCCGCGAGTCACTCCTCTCCATCACTAATGATGAGTGGCTAGCACGGGGAGCTTCTACTGTGGCTAGAGACTCTTCAGCTTCTTCTAACCTCCCTCGGGCGAGCAGCTCATCAACACTGGAGAAATGTTGGGAGTTTTATCGTCCACGCTGAGAAGTGCATTTATGATATCTGGGGCGCCATTTGCACCGTCCACACTCCTTGCGATGTTGTAAAATGACACAGTTCACTGTGATAAAAAACTGATCTGGTGGGGGGTGGGCATTACAGCCGCTGGACTGGCGGATAATGCCAAACATGTGCTCTATGGAGCCGGTGCTGAGATGAGCAGTCACCAAGTACTTGAACCCTACATTCTCTGCCAAGTACTTCAGGAGAGACAATGTACTGGCAATAGTGACTCTCAGCCCTGTCGCCGTGGAGTTCCAACCTGCCTGCTCCCTTGCAATGAATGTGCTACCTCCAGCACCTGCTTTGCCTCGTCCATCGTCCGTGACACACTCTCACATACGAACGTCTTTCGTATGTACGTGCGGCAAATTACTGCACTAGGGCTCTCGCCGTAGTTCATCAGCACAGTCTTCTCAATGCTGACAGTCTTTTTTTCACTCTCCAACAAAGGCAAAACATACTCAACACCATCATAGTTCGGAAACGTGAGCAGTGCCCAATGCTCACTGGATTTGGGAATTTCATTCAGCACAAAGGCGCTATTTTCAGCGCCGTCACCTATGTTCACAGTTTCACTGGTCTGCAGGTCGTCCTCTTGCATGGCACTGCCTTTTTATCTGTTCGCCATGGAGATGTAAGGCAGCCCTTTTCCTTGTGGACCGTTCGCGCGATGGATTTTCCGAAAGGTACATGGGCAGATTAAGCAGAATCATGGGCACGGCGTCTGTCGAGAGAGAGGGCTTTCCGCGTGGTGTACGTACCTATTTGCCTTCGATCACGTGTACGTATTCTCTAAGTACACACTTTCCTTCAAATGAAGCTCGCATACGGCGTCAGTGGCATCCAGCGGCTTGTCCTTGTGGCATAGATTCCGCTCCCATGTCAGGCGCATTTCTTCATCCTCAGGGACACTGAACAGAGAAAACTTCAGGGCATCTTTCACTCTGCTGTACCCAGTCTTACAACCAAGCGCAAAGCAATACTTCTTTTGCCGAGGTCTCCCTATCTCATCCAAATCAACGCGCACACGCCACCAACAAAACCACGCACGTGCAACTACAATCGGTAAACACGTCTGCACCTTTCTGGACGCGTGCGGCGGGGATGCGGCTTCAGGTGAAAGGCACATTGGCGCCGCGCCACGGCACGCGAATATTTCCGTGTGTTTTGCCTCGCCGGCGCTGCCCCTATCCGCTCTTCCTCGACCCACTACCCCTATCTAGTTCACTATACTGGCGGGCTTCTTTGGCTCTTTGTACAAACTCTTCCATGTTTTCGCTGGTCGAGCTATTATCAGACACAGGTAGCATGGCGTCAAGTGTTTAGGTGACGTGGCGCCCGTATACAAGTTCGAACAGTGTAAACTGTGTAGTCTCCTGTACAGCAGTGTTATACGCAAAGGTCACATACGGTAAAATCTCGTCCCACATCTTGTGCTCTACATCAACATACATGGAGAGCATATCAGCCAGCGTTCTGTTCAGATGTTTCGTTAATCCATTGGTTTGAGGGTGATAGGCAGTGCTCTTGCGGTGAGAGGTATGTGTCAGCTGGAGAACGTCCAGCACAAATTCGGCTGTAAATTCTGTACTGCAATCCGTGATGAGAACAGACAGTGCACCATGTCGTAGGACGATGTGGTGGACGAAGAACTTGGCCACTTCATATGAGTTTGCTTGTGGAATAGCTTCAGTTTCGGCATACCGGGTTAAGTAGTCGGTAGCGACAACTATCCATCTATTGCGCGATGAGGTCACTGGGAATGGCCCAAGTAGATCCATTCCTATTTGTTGGAACGGTGCTTGAGGAGGGTCCACAGGGTGTAAAAAGCCAGCTGGTTTAAAGGGCGGTTTCTTGCGATGCTGACAATCGCGGCAGGTCTTTACGTACCGTTGCACAGAAGAAAAAAGCCGAGGGCCAGTAATACTTCTGTCGTATCCTTGCTAATGTCTTAGCGAATCCCAGGTGTCCCGCGCATGGCTCATCATGGCAGGCTTGCAAAATATCTTGGCGCAGCGCCAACGGCACGACAAGGAGGTACGTATTTGGACCGCTTGCTCAGTTTTTCCTGTAAAGCACGCTGTTGTGCAAACACTAGGATAAGCCGCACAAGAGCGAGTGAGGTAAAACACCTTCAGCTCCTTGAAAGTGCTCAATCAGCGGCCAGCTCAGGGTCAGCGCACTGGTGCTCAGCCATCTTTACGGCGTCGACAACGCCGACAAATGGCAAGTCATAGTCATCAGGGTCCGATGATGTCGTAGGGAGCGGTGCGCGTGACAAACAGTCAGCATCACGGTGCTTTCTTCCAGATCGGTAGACAACAGTAATGTCGTACTTTTGTAAGTGTAGACTCCAACGGGCTAGTCTGCCTGAAAGATTCTTGAGGTTGGCAAGCCAGCACAGGCCGTGGTGATCGCTGACAGCCTTAAAGGCTCTATCGTACAAGTAGGGTCGGAATTTACTAATTGCCCACACAACCACTAAGCATTCTTTTTCAGTGGTTGAGTAGTTTTTCTCGGCCTTGGTGAGACTGCGGCTTGCATAAGCAATGGTGTGTTCCGCAACATCCTGCCACTGCACAAGAACTGCACTGAGACCAGCAATTTCTGTGTCTGTGTCTTCGTCGAAATGAGCAAGTATTGGGGCAGCTTGCAAACGCTTACGCAATTCATTGACCGGCTGCTGCTGCTCATCCGCCCAAATGAAAGGCACATCATCGCGTGTAAGCCGTGTCAGAGGCTCAGCAATTCTCGAGAATCCCTCGACGAAGCGTCTATAATAGGCACACAAACCAAGGAAGCGTTGGACAGCCTTCTTGTCTGTTGGTGGTGAAAAGTCGGCGACGGCAGCTAACTTATCGGGGTCCGGTCGGACGCCTTTAGGACCAACGACATGGCCAAGAAATTTGAGCCCTTGGAACACGAAGTAGCATTTTTCAGGCTTGATGGTGAGGTCGGCAGTACGGATCGCAGCGAGGACGCTCGCGAGTCGTGTGAGATGTTTGTCAAACGTGCTCGAAAACACGACGACATTGTCCAAGTATACGAGGCAGGTTTGCCATTTGAGTTCAGAAAGCACGGTATTCATCATCCGCTGAAAGGTGGCAGGTGCAGAACAGAGACCGAAGGGGAGAACTTTGAACTCATAAAGGCTGTCAGGTGTCACAAACGCTGTTTTTTCACGATCCTGTTCATCAACTTTGATTTGCCAATACCCGGATTTAAAATCCAACGAAGAAAAAAGCTTGGCATGTTGTAGACGATCCAATGCGTCGTCGATGCGTGGCAATGGATAAACATCGCACTTGGTGACACAGTTCAACTTTCTGTAATCTACACAGAAACGTAGTGTGTCATCTTTCTTTCTGACTAACACTACAGGGGAGGCCCACGGGCTTGTAGACGGCTGGATCACGTCGTCTTGGAGCATCTCTTTCACCTGCTGCTTGATCGCTTCCCTTTCCACTGGAGACACTCTGTAAGGATGCTGGCGAACAGGACGTGCAGATTCGTCCTCAATAATGCGGTGCTTTGTGATGGACGTGCGCCGTACTTTGGACGACGTTGAAAAACACTCGACAAATTCATTCACGAGACTCAGACGGTCTTTCTGTTAGTCTGGCAGAGCAGCGTTAACGTGAATCCGTTCTTTTAGGAGCAGGGGGATGTTTGCCTCAGCAATTCCTTTGGCGTTGTCCTCCATGTCGCATTGGACAAGGGTAAGCATGCTGCTCTTGGGGTGGCAACGTGACGTGATCGTCGGCAACATGAAGCGCGATGTCACGGTCGTCATTACTGTTCACTATGGCTTGTGTAGTAGAAAAACTGACCCTAGACTCTTGCAGGTCGATGATGGCACCGTTCGCCTGAAGGAAATCTATGCTGAGTATAAGGTCCTTTGAACATTCAGGAAGAATGACGAAGTCACCCATGTACATGAAACCGCGAATGTTGACTCGTGCCATGCACCGGCCCATTGGAGATATGAGGTGCCCTCCTGCAGTACGAATCTGAGTTCCGGCCCATTGCGTCGAAACTTTGTTCAGTGTATGCGCGAGATTCTGGCTCATAACAGATGTGTCCAACCCATGTCGATCAATGCCATGACCTCATGGTTATCTATGGTAACTGGTACGTCGCAAGATACTGACACCGAACTGCACCGATTTCTCTGCGTCTCAATTGCGCCCAGGGGCGGATCCAGGTTTTTTCTGAGGGGGGGGTCAGCTTCTGTCACTGATGATGATGATAGTAGCCTTTCTTATTTACCGAAATTCACCGTTTCTGCTCATGACAAACCCGCATTTTATACGGCTAGAGCAACACCTGTAGCCCGCCGTGGTGGCTCAGTCAGTTCAGGCGTTGCGCTGCTGAGCACGAGATTACGGGATCGAATCCTGGCCGCGGCGGCCGCATTTCGATGGAGGCGAAATGCAAAAACGCCCGCGTGCTTGCGTTGTAGTGCACATTAAAGAAACCCAGCTGGTCAAAAATAATCCGGAGCCTTCCACTATGGCGTGCCTCATAATCAGAACTGGTTTTGGCACGTGAAACCCCAGAAAGAGGAAGAAGACCTGTAGCGAAGCCAGGTATCGGTTTCTCCGAGCTTATAGGAAAAGGACGTTACCCAGTACAACCAGGTGCATGGCGGCTGTGCCTGATAATACAGGGTGTTCAAAACTAAGCTTTATGGTTTTCTTAAAATTAGGCACTGGGAGGCACGCGAAGACCACCAGTACAAATAAGTTATGTGGCCAGGGCGGAACAAAGTAAGATAATTATCGCTGTGAGCAGTCCAAATAACCAAAATTGAACAATTATTTTTGTCGACTGCAATAAGTGGGTATGTTTGTAATGGAAACTCAGAGGCAGTCGTGTTTCTACACAGTATCAGTTGGAAGAATTATTCTAGCGTGTCCGTGCTCTGAGATATCCGACTCCAAATTTCAATTGTCGTACTGCGCAGAGTTATCGAGTCGACGCGAGAGCGGTTTATGCTTTGTGTTGCTGTGGAAGGGAGGCATTTTGAACATTTTTAGGGCATTCACATCTTGATGGGTGAAGTGTTATCATGAGATTTGTGCATGACAACACCAAACTTAAAGCGGCAGTATGAAATATTCGTTAGCATAGCTAAAAAGGTTTCTGCTGTTGATGGTGCAGTTGTTGCTCTTGATTTCAATAAAACTTACCATACTTGGAAATCAGCAGTCACTTTATTTGCGTAGCCCAGGCAAGGACCATGCCCGGTCGTCTAGTCACCATTACGCACACGCACTGCCCTCCGGCTTCTCCACTCGCGCCATTATCTCGGCATGGCAGCTGCCGCCATCTTTACAGGCTGCGCGGTCGCGTGTTACGACAGCGGTTACGGGTTCCTCGATTTTTTTTTCATTTCGCCAGCCGTGAGGGGAAGGGGGACAGTTATTATCTTTGCCAATGCCTCCGCCCCGTTGTCAGACTAAATGCCTCGCGCAACAGCTGCGTCACATCAGGGAGGAGCTTTGCGCCGATCCTCACTCTCTTGCAAGTTGCATGTGTAATCGTGCGAACGACAATTAAAATTTGGAGTTGGATATCTCGGAGCACAGACATGCTAGAAGAATTCTTCCAAGTGAAACTGTGCAGAAACACGACTGCCTCTAACTTTTGAATACAAACATACACACTTACTGCAGTCAATAAAAAGTTAATTATTCAATTTTAGTTAATTCAGCTGCTAACAGCAATAATTATCATCTCACTTTGTGTCCCCCTGGCCACATAACTTATTTGCTCAGGTGGTCTTCACGTGCCTCCCAGTGCCTAATTTTAAGAAAACCATAAAGCTTAATTTTGAACACCCCGTATATCTAGCCTGTATTGTTTCTTAAAATAAAATTTGGGATGATCTGTTGCAGGTTCATTATAAATGCGTAAGCACGCATTCGTTTTTGGAGTTCTATTGGGACACTTTGATTTCCTTAACAAGATCCTTGTGTTCGGCTGAGACACCTTCATTTGCTTTGGAGGACTAACTCCCCTATTCTCAAACAGCCCTCGACTCGCAGCTCTTCCTCCACTCCACCTTGTTGAGCACAGCGCCGCCTCTCGACTGATAAAGACGCGACAATTCTAAAGAATTCCCTTGAATGATCATGAAGCTCAGCGACCACTTCTTTGGAGGGATGGCGGTGCTATCTTTCCTCTTGAGTCGAGGTGTTGTGTTGACTAGAGGAACGTTCTTGAATATGGGCGTAACGACCCGCTCCAACGCGGCAACCACTACGCTGGGTGTTTACGATATGCGAATCACCGCGTATGAAGACTCACGACGCCACCTGCAAGAAGAACGATGTGGCGTGTTAGCCGAGAGCGCGAGCCAGCGTCTTCATGTTTTGTTTCCCACTCGACGTCATCCTTTTACACAAGGTGCGCATCTGCTCCCGTTTCTCTAACCACGTGACGCCATACTAGGCCTGCGCGCTGGCGTTGGCCGCTGACGTCACGCTCCCACAAGAACGCTTCGCCCCGCTCCGCGAGAACACCCACTCAGATAAAAGGATCCGGTGGGTTTGAGCCTCCTATGGTTAATGTAAGAACGCTTCGCCCCGCTCCGCGAGAACGCCCACTCAGATAAAAGGATCCGGTGGGTTTGAGCTTCCTATGGTTAATGTATGACAATAAAACTGCGAAGTTACAATGAAAAACTTGTAGCGTACGAACGGTACTGTGCTCGTGCTGGATATTGTCAACGTGTAACTGTGATAACAGTTTTAAGAAGTTGCCTATGCGTAGTTCTTAGTTTAGCTGTTGTTATTATTTATATATAAACACTTCAGCGAGATATCTCTTTCATTAAGCAGGTTGGTCGCGGAACCGATGACATCCAATGAGGCAACCGATGACACCCCGAGGGGGAACTAAGTTAATCAGGTGCAAAGGCGCTCGCGCACACATCGGCGTGCTTGGCAAAAGGGGCGTCCCCTCATTCATTCGACGCCACCGACAGGACGAGTCACGCAAGGCCGGCGCCAGGAAGTCCAAGGTGTTCATGAGAAAAATAACTACGGCAACTTCGTGACACCACACCCCTACGGAATAGACTAAGCTTGTGAGCAAGCTAGCTTTACTTCTACATGGCTGCTACCACTGGTACTCCCGAAAAATACTTTTGAAGAATGCTGGTGGCCATATTTTTTTGCAACAGGGCCATCCCCCTGTCAGCGAGGGGGCGATGCAGAAATCTGAGGGGGGGGTCAGGACATCCGGACATCCCCCCTGGATCCGTGCCTGATTGCGCCATATCGCGGTCGTCGTAGTGGAGGATCTTCAGCGTTCGCAACGTCAGCGACCTCACCTCCGCAGGTCGCTGGACTCAGTTTTCCCGGGAAGCAGGGCTGAGTGAGCGACGCCTTGTTGCACTCGGTGTGAAGAGGGGGCTGGAAGACCTGTGTCGGGCGGGTGACGGTGACTGGGTGTCACGGAATCGTGGGGCAAGCGAGGTCCTGGCGTCCGCGAGGTAGGCTTCAATCTCTAGGGGGTGTTCGCCATTGCGTGGGCACGGCGCATTGAATAAAAATCCACGGCGCCTAGCACGGTGGTAAGGACACGCCCTGTAAAGGTGATCGGCTTCACCGCAATGAAAATACAAGGGCCTCCGGTCTGCAGTGCGCCATACGTTGCTCTTGTGGGGTGGTCGTGCTTCAGCCATGAATGGCGTGCGGCGAGGCCTGAAGTCACCAGTTGCTTGTTCCACGGCGCGCACACCATGAAAGTCCGGGACGTTGCTTATACTGTCAAAAGTCGGGGACAACGAACTTCGCGCAATTTCTGCATACGACATGCAAGGCTGTGGCTGCCGTGTCTCGGGCTGTGATGTCTCGCTTCGCTCTGGAACTTGGACTGCCTGCCTGATTTCCTCCCGGACGACCTCAGCCAGAGCGAGTCGTGGTACCGATGCCGGAGTCACCTGAAGCTTTTAAAGCTCTTCTCAAACAACAAGCCTAATAAGCTCCTGCAAGGCGTCGGTATTGTCAAAAGGTATAGTGAGAGGGTCACGCGATAGGGTCGACACGTCGCCGTTGTACAGCCTTGTTCGCTGCTGCAGTGCCTTTTCCATTGATGTGGCTTCTGCAAGAAACTCTGCAATGGTCTTTGGTATGTTGCGTATTAGGCCACCGAATAACTCTTGCTTGACACCGCGCATCAAGTGCCTTAGATTCTTTTCCTCCAGCATGGACGGATCCGCGCGTTGGAAAAGTCGGCACATATCTTCGACAAACATTGCGACGCTTTCGTTCGGCCGCTGTACTCTCGCCTGAATTGCAGCATCAGCTCTCTCCTTGCGATCGGGGCTGGCATATGTGCTGATTAGCTGCGGTCGGAATTCGTCCCATGTTGATATTATAAGACCACCTCACGGTTCTCAAACCATGTCCGCGCATAGTTCTCGAGGGCAAAGTAGGCATTGCATAGCTTGCACTCTGGAGTCTAGCCGTTGAATTCTGCGACACTCTCAAAGTGATCAAGCCAGTCCTCAACATCCTCGAAGGTGGCCCCATGGAAGGATTTGGGGATTAGCAGCTGGTTAAGGATGACATCGGTCAGTGCGGTTGAGGAAGAAGATGGAACTGATGTACTCATCCTTCTGACTCGGTTGGGTAGAGGCTCGTACTCAGGTGGCTGTCCTTGAAGTCGACGGCTTGTCCGTACGTGAACAGGAGTCAGCACGACCGGACTTCGTACTGGGCTTGTAGACGGGGTTCGATCTGGAAGCGGTAGCATGTAGCCAGCACCTCCACCAGAAAAATGTAACGCAGATCGAAGACGGAGTCTTTAAAAAATAGACGCTTCTCTTTAATGGCGGGCCAGAAAAAGAGCGTGCAGCCTACGCGCTTCATCGTCTTTCATGGCGCCAACCTTTTCGGGCGCCGTCCCGCGGTGCGGGAGCCATACATCATTGTGTCAATATAAAAATCAATAACAAGCAATGAGCACTGAAATAACAATGGAAACAGCAACTCGGAAGTCAGTTTTGTGAGACAATATAATCAAAGGAGAACATTCCACAGATACCTGTCTGGTTGGGAATATAGCTGAATGAAAGAACCGAGTTCGACACCAACCAAAAAATTTTAATTTTAAAGTACCAGACATTTCGGAGAGTGCATCACGCATTCAGCTAGTGCCGGAGTACTCTAGCTCGCACTCGGTTATACTCACTCCCCAGAAAATCGTGGCGACCAGTTGAGCATACTATTACCAAGCAAGTCTCAGAGTTAAGGTTGGCTGGTGTGCTATTCCAGAAGCGTTATCCTTAGAAGTATCATTGTTCTGTTTTGCCATAATCGTGTTTCTCATTGATTGTAGACACCTGAAATGACGCATGAAAGCAAGTAAAATGTGCAGCTGTTCTAAGATTGAAATATTGCAATACTCATTCGGTTGTTGCAGCTGTCGTTGCGCTAATGTTCATTTGCTACTCAAGGCTTCAGTTGAATGGCTTGGAGTGAAGGTGAAGGCACTCAAGATGACTGCCATAAACCACTGTCTATAATGAAGAAAAACAGGACCCAAAATGTCCCTCATTGTACGGTCCACTTTATTGTCAAGTCCCTTAGAATGCTAAATTACCATACTTTCCAGTGTATAAGACACATTTTTTTTCTGAATTTTTCGGCGGTACGTCTTATAGAATGGTGCGGCTTATGTACGTTTTTTTTTTTTCTGAAAAACTGCCGTAAAAATCGGATTCAATGCTATGGCCACGCGAAGCTCACTGGTTGACTTAATTGCTACGGGTTCTGTGCGTGCTGTTGAGGTGGCGGGTATACGTTCTTCTCGTGATCGAGTTCCCGAGCGCCTTACGAGAAGGACGGAGCAGCAGCGCAAGCGGTGGCAGGCCGACTGCGAGTCGGCTGACCCCGAATTGGTCGCATCTGCATATCGCTGTCAAGATACAGTGCGCACTACTGCTGCAAACTACGCAGTTGCTACCAGAGTACAGACGCCCCTCCCTCCCCCTCGCGCTGCCTTCCCACTTTCCTCCCATGTGCGCGATTCCGCTCACCGTCGGATGCTCTCACTCGCACATGCAGCATACGGCGCGTGAGGACATTGTTATCACCCTTGGACTTCATACGGAACATCGCGGCAACAACGACGGCAGAAATGCGCCTGGAGTGGAAATATATGGCACCCATACGCTTACGCGTGACCTCCGAGGGGTTCACGGAGTGAAACGTCACTGTAATTTTTTTAAATCGCTTACCGAAGGAACATGTGCGTCTTATACACCGGTGGTGCGACTTATATACATTTTTTTCGGGAAAAACTGCCGTTTTGAGGAAGGTGCATTTTATACAAAGGTGCGACTTATAGACCAGAAAATACTGTATGCAATTCAAGCATGCTAAATCAAATCAAATTTTATTCCAGCATGCCTAGATATTTTAGAAAATTGGTGACCATTTTCAGCACACATCACTTCAAGGAGTAATTCGTATTACGTGCGAAGGAGACCGGTTATCACCCTTACGGATGAAGGGGGCTGTTTATTGTAGGTCCCGAAGGTGAGCGCAAGAGCGGCCAGCTGGTTGATCAACTCAGCGTCATCCTTGTCTTCTTTTCCAACCCGGGACTGCAAGCATGTTCACCGGTCATCTTTCTTCTCACTCACGCATGCATGCAACATTCCTCTCGTCGCAGACAAAGCCCGCCAGTCGAGTCAATCCAGTTGTCTTGACGTGAACAATTTCAAGCGGGCGACGTGGACCACTTGGGTCTTGCAGCTCTTCTACCACTCGCTGTGAGGCGAGCTATGGTATAAGTGACCTCTGTGAGTCTGTTAAGAATAACAAACGGTCCATTGTAGGTGGCCGAAAGCTTTTGGCATAACCCGCGTTTCCGTTAAAGGAGTCCACAGCCACACTAAATCACCAGGGCGATAGGTCACTGGACAGTGGCGAATGTTGTAGCGTGCTTTTGATCTGTCCTGCGATGCCAAAGTGCGTAAACGAGCAATATGGCGTGCCTCTTCGGCAAGGCAGAGGGTCTCGGCGACAGTGGGATTTTCGCAATCCCACTGTCGTACATAGATAGCATGTACATAGCAGATAGCATAGCAGATAGCATAGCAGATAGCAGATACATAGACAGCGCCTCTTCGGCAAGGCAGAGGGTCTCGGCGACAGTGGGATTTTCGCGACTACAGAAAGGGAAAATAGTGTCGATTGTGTACTGGGATGGCTGTGCGTACGGCAGGAAGAAAGGGCTATAGCCGGTAGTCTTGGGCTTGGCGGTGTTGAATGCGTACGTGATAAAAGGCAGTATGGGTCATTCCAGTTCTTGTGGTCGGATGAAACATACACAGATAGCATGTTTATAACTGTTCGGTTTCTGCGCTCCGTAAGGTCATTCGTTTGTGGATGGTATGGTGTCGAGTGACGCAAGTGGCATTCAGACAAACGAAGCACCTCCTCCATGACATCTGCTGTGAATTGTCATCCACGGTCGCTGATGATCACGCGAGGCAGACCATGTCGCAGGATGACATATTGCAGCAGGAACGTTGCAACGTCAGTGGCAGTTGCTGAGGGCACGGCCGCCGTCTCGCAGTAGCGTGTGAGGTAGTCGACACAAACAATTATCCATCGATTTCCCTTGGCTGATTTTGGAAAAGGTCCCACGAAGTCAATGCCCACTTGTTGGAAAGGTGTGCTTGGAGGTGGGATCGGCTGCAGGAGACCAGCTGGAGCATTAGATGGACGTTTGTGGCGCTGACACTGCATGCAGCTGGCCACGTACGTCTCAACAGACTGTCGCATTCCAGGCCAATAAAAGCGTTCCTGAATCTGGTACAGCGTCCTTGGCAAACTTGAAGCTGTATTCCAGGCCAATAAAAGCGTTCCTGAATCTGGTACAGCGTCCTTGGCGAACCTAAATGGCCAGACGTAGGGTCACCATGCATAGCACTCAGAATCGCTATGCGAAGACTCTCCAGTACCACAAGAAGAAAACATGCGTCAGTGCTGGAAAAGTTCTTCTTATAGAGGAGTCCATCACGTACACAGAAATGGTTTGCTATAGTAGAGGTGGTCGTAGCGGTGAAAAGCGGTGTTAATTTAGCGTCCTTTAGCTGTTTGGCTTTGAAACAGTCGAGGTCTGGAAACCTCGGCGATGCAGAAGCCACAAGGTGATCGAAGTCATCGGCGTCACAGTCCGTAGTGCTAAGTGGCATATGCGAGAGGC
Source organism: Dermacentor silvarum (assembly GCF_013339745.2). Lineage (NCBI taxonomy): Eukaryota > Metazoa > Arthropoda > Arachnida > Ixodida > Ixodidae > Dermacentor > Dermacentor silvarum. Next base: position 43,965,649 of record NC_051155.1, on the reverse strand, counting down.
AGTCCGTGTCAGCGTGCCATTGACCACTCTTATAAGAGACGCTGAAGCTGTATTCTTGTAGTCGGGCGCAAGGCGGCCACAAGGGTCACGAAGATTTACAAGCTAACACAATGAGTGGTGGTCGGTGACAACTTTGAAGGGGCGTCCATACAGGTAAGAACGATACCGCTGAACCGCAAATATTACCGCGAGGCATTCTTGTTTTGTGACAGTGTAATTCTGCTCGGGCCTACTTAATAAGCGACTTGCATATGCGATCACGTGTTCGCGGTCACTGTGGTGTTGAACTAGGACGGCACCAATACCTGTGCCACTGGCATCCATATGGAGTTCCGTCGCAGCTGAAGGACTGAAGTGTTGAAGAACAGGTCGGTGATGTCAGCAGAAACTTCAACTGACGTAAAGAGTCGCACTCCGGAGTCCACTCAAAGGGGATGTCCTTTCATAGCAGACATGTCAGCGGATACGCGACATCAGCAAACTGAGTGGGTACACGTCCTTTTTTGTTACAGCATTCAATTGGCAATATTCGACGCAAAATCTCCAAGATCCATCTTTCTTTTTAACAAGGATCACTGGAGTTGCCCACGGACTCGCTGACTCTTGTATGACTCCTTTTTTCATCATTTTATGCACTTGGTCATTGATAATCTGGCGCTCTGATGGTGAAACGCGATATGGCTTTTGTCTAATCGGGTTTGCCGAACCCGTGTTGATGGTATGGCGGGTTCGTTACGTGGGGATAGCAGGTATTTTGTCCTTCTGTGCGAAGTCGAATACCGAGACATGCTTCGAAAGCACACCCCCTAACGTTCGGCGTTTACTTATGCTGAGCGATTTATTTATCATGGACAAAAGTGCCGTTTCCAAACTGTGGCCATCAGGTTTTTCCGATACTTCTGTAAGTTCAACCACCGATAAATACGCATGTTCCCGGTCGAAGGCTAATTCCAAGCCATCTGGTAGTATCACGGGCTCCGCAGAGCAGTTTATGATCCACAAGCCAGCGCGTCCGCCTTTGATTGACACCACACAGATTGGAACCAACACATTCTTCTTCAGACAGTTCATGTGCATCGGTTCTACTGTAGCATCGAAGCTGTCAGAATCGGCGCCGCAACAGACAACGGGTACACAAACGGTAGATGATGCAGGTACGACCGTATCGCCACAAACACACAGTGTGGTTTCATGATCTATATGGCTTTCCAGGAGTGCTGATGGCATCCTACCACTTATGAATACCTTCCCTGGGCGGCAGTCAACAGTGGCACCACACTCCTGCAAGGAGTCCATGCCAAGAATAAGATCATGGGTCGACCGAGGAATAATCACAAACTCTGTCGTAATAATATGGCCTCCCAAAAACACGTCAGCACTACACACACCAATAGGTCGCAATGGCTCGCCACTCACTCCACAGAACTTTGAAGCTTCGTCCCATTTGAACATGACCTTTTGCCCTAACACGTCTTTAAAAGAGACACTCATAACCGAAATTGTTGCGCCTCTGTCTACCAGAGCCATCACAGGCACATTATCCACAAAACGCGCACTTTGTTTTTCAGCATCAACACAGGAGGTATTTCTGTCAGTAGTACATCTCCAGCGACCTCACCTCCATCGGCCGCGCTAGCTAGTTTTCCGGTGACGAAGGGGACGTGGTGCGACGCAGCGGTGAGGGAGAACGGGAAGCACGAGGACGCAGTGGGCGTCAAACTCCTGTCAGATGCCGGGTAGTGATTCCGGGAGCTGCGCGGCCAATACTCGTCGCCAGACGGTGCGTGTGCTGGCCACGGGACACCACGGGGCCGTTCGGAGGGCCGTGAAAATTCTGAGGGCTGGCCATACCACGTGGTCATACGCTGGTTGCAAACCGCGATATATGACCCGGGACACCGCAAGAGTAACACACCGGGGGAGGTCGAAACCTTGGTTGTTCGTCGATGAACCGAACATTGTCACTTTCCCTTGTGTAGTGGGTTGGTTCATGGTGTTTGTCATGACGATACATCGGGCATAGAGAAGGCGTGTGCTGAGCGCATCGGTCATAGTGCGGAGTTGTAGAGCGTGTTGTCATCCGAGACTGTGGGGCTGCGCTGTACTCTACGGCTGCTACGCTAACCATCGGTTGCCAAGGGGCCGAATGTGGCGCAGTCATAGCCTCATGCGACGTGTACATGCCATGGTGGTCAGCTGTTGGACGCGACATCTCTTCGCGGCGGGAAAGTTCCTCGCAGACAATCTGTCAGATGGTCGAGGGAAGGTCAAGGCAAGGGCTCGTGTCCACACTGGCAGCCGTCGTAACGTTTGCCAACCGACCAAACTTTGGCGTAATCCGACGCATCTTCAGCGTTTCAAAGGTTCTTCAATGCTGAATGATGTCAGACATGGAACTTAGGCTTTCTTTACCGATGAGAAAATTGTACACGTCCTCAGCCACTCCTTTCAGCCACTGACCTACTTTATCTTCTTCTGACATGCGAGCACTGACCACCTTGCACAGCTTTAAAACTTCTTCAATGTACGTGGTGCATGTCTCACCTGGTAGCTGTGCCCGTTACGACAATGTCTGCTCAGCACGCTTCTTTTTGGCGACTGAGTCCCCAAAACACGCCTTGAGCTCCTCAACAAAAGTTCCCACGTCGTAAGCATGTCCTCGTGGTTCTCGTACCACACGAGTGCGGTGTCGGTCAGGGAGAACACCACATTGGAGCTGAGGTTCAATCCCACCCATTGGACTTCTTGCTCACTCGTTTGTAATGGACGAGCCACTCGTTGGCATCTTCTCCCGCTTTTCCTCCGAAGGTGGGTGGAACTCGGTAGTATTGCAGTGGACTAGGCGTTGCCCTCGGAGCGGCTCCTTCTTCAGGCATGTCGAAGACGGTCGCGGCAGATGGCGGGAGGCCGGCAAGTCGACGGCTTCGACGAAACTGCAGCAGTAACGGTTCCGTTGTTGTGAACGCTTACCCAGCACCTCCACCACTCTGTTATGCGCGAAGGAGACCGTTTATCACCCTTACGGATGAAGGGGGCTGTTTATTGTAGGTCGCGAAGGTGAGCGCAAGAGCGGCCAGCTGGTTGATCAACTCAGCGTCGTCCTTGTCTTCTTTTCCAACCCGGGACTGCAAGCACGTTCACCGGTCATCGTTCTTCTCGCTCACGCATGCGTGCAACAGTATTATCAATATCAATGACCCGATACTGTCGAGAGCCACGACATGCTCACTTGGAAGTGCCAGCACTGATGCAAACAACAACTTCAGGGAGCGTAAGCATCTTTTAACTTCCGAGTAAAAGTGCAAGGAAGGCAGTAAAGTTTGTTCTTCCTCCTTGAAGTTTATCAAGTCTCTTCAAGGTGATAATTAGCATTCATGAATCAGGAGGTAGATGGGAGGTAACAAACTTGTATATATTGCAGTGAAAATATTTGCAGTCAAATGCAGAGTTTGCAGAACAACATGCACTAATGATAAACACAAATGTAAACAGCTCCTTACTCTTTTACTTTTTCCTAAGTTAGAGCCTAGGACAAATGTCTCTGCATACAACCGAGTCTCACTGGTCGACAGGCGCGTAGCCAGGGGGGGGGGGGGGGGGCTGATGGGGCTTCAGCCCCCCCCTGAAATTTTTTCGTGCCGGCATGCACCGCCGACCAAAACTACCACCGACACCGGGAATAATAATAATAATAATAATAATAATAATAATAATAATAATAATAATAATAATAATAATTTATTTCCCATGGAAAGAATTACATGGTGGGGTTCTGGATAAAAAGTTGCACGCTGGCAACTTGACCAGCCCAAAACCCATCAAAGGCAACAGAGGGCGTCGGGCGCTCACATGTGAGTAAACAGATGGGAAGGTGTCAATTTACAAAAAAAATGTGTATACGAGACAGGTAGTAATACACTTTAACAATTAGAAAAACAAGTAGTCTGCATTAACAAGGGAATATTCAATTTATACATGAGCATTATAGATTACATAAAGAAAGTCTTATTATACACAAACAGGAAGAAATATAGGGAAAAAAACATAACATAGCACTATATTCAGTGCAGCATAAACTAAAGCAAATAAAGGGGGGAAAAGTCATACAGTATTGCATATGAACAAACTCATTACACAACAAGGATTAGTTTGACTGAAAGTAGTTGTGCAGGCTGCATAAAGACAGAAGGTCTATTTCTCGTAAGGCGAGGTTATTGAGTAAAGTCGGAAGTGTATGTCGAAGCATTTGTTGACCATAATTCGTTTTTGAGTGCGGAATGTTCCATTGCTCAGGTGTCCTAGTGTCATAGGCTGCGACATGTTCGTGTAGGTGAGCTATGTTCAGTCATTCTGCATTCTGTCTACAATGTCTTTTTCACGCTCGAAAGACATTTCGGCACGAACATTGCGAACTCGGGCTGGATTCATGGCACCTGGGGTGGATTTCGTGGCACCTGGGGTCACGTAACGCAAGGAGCCCCATCCGAGCACGAACTTTCAAGGGCTTATCGATAGCGTGCGGGCGCGTTGCGGCATCTCGCAGCGGCCGTGGAATCTACGGAGCGCATGGATTTCAATTCCGAAACTGTATGGGTGTAACGTTCTCATAAACTTTTGACGCGAAAGGTGCACTGACATTTCCAAAGGCGTGCTTTGAAAGATTTTCAATTCTGGAACTTTATGGGGTTAATGCTGTTATAAACTTGGACCAACATGCGTGCACTGGAGCCCTTGTGTCCAAGCCGTTCCAGAAATGAAAGCACGCGCTCGCAATCTTCCACACGCACGAAAATACTAAATATTACCGTGACTGTGAGCTAGCAGCTGATAATTTTCTCCAAACATTTTCAGGACGCGTGCCCAATGTGATCGATCAGCTGGACCAGGGCAGGCAAAATAAAATTTGAGAAAACAGGAGAAAGGAAATGGCCTATTATTGAGGAAATTCTTTTTACGGGCTACAAGGTCTGGCTCTCGTTGGCCATAAGGACAGTGGTCCTATGGATTTAAGCATAGGCCCCGCTGAAAATACAGGTATTTTCAGAGCGCTTCTTCGCATACGAGTTAATTGTGGAGATACATATCTGAAGAACCATTTGGAAAGTTGCCCCAGTAATGCCTCGTATTTAAGCCCAGATGCACAAAACCAAATTATCGAAATTTGTGGTGAAATTATCAAAGAAAGCCTAGTTGCAAAAGCAGGCTGCTTCTCCATACGTCCTGACGAAACGACGGACATCGCCGGAATCGAACAGCCTACTGTTTGTGCAAGGTACCTAAACAAGGATGAAAACAACATCGAAGGAGTGTGTTTAGGTTTTAGCACCGGAATAGATGCCCTGTCCCTCTGCGACTGCAGGTTCTATGTAAATGTGTACAAACTGTTCCAGATTCTAGTCACCCTTCCAGTGACCACTGCCAGCGCAGAGAGAATACTTTTTAACAAGAGTTTACTAAAAAACTACTTGCGCTCTACAATGTCTGTGAAATGCATGGTTAGACTGGTGCTTCTATACACCCACAAAGACGTCGGCATCAACGTGTCCGAAGTCATTGACCGCTTCGCTCAACTTCCCCGCCGAGAGAAGTTTGTCCTTTAGATAGCGAAGCAGCAAAAATCAATGCAAGTAAAAAGCTCTGTTCCTTCAGGTCCATAATCTCGTAATTATGAAAACGTATGAGTGTTCGTTAGCTTTTAAAACTGCAGACATTTTAGCCGTTTATTCTAGCAGTTAGCATCATGATCAAAATTATCATGCGAATACGAAAATTACGAGGACATCAATAACCAATTTTGACCGACCTTGCTCATTGAAAGCCCGGCCCACGCGGCATTTGCCAAAAACACACTCGGATATTGGGTAGTATAACTTGCCGCATCATCTGTGGCTTTAGTTTGGCTTTTTCTTTCCATTTTTAGCTACCTGATTTTAATTCTTTTTTGAACCGAAGCAATACCCAGTTTAATTTTGGGTGCAGAATATTTGTTGCTGCTGTGCATGCAGTTAAATTACACATTTTCGTACTGATTTCTGCATTATTCCTTTATTATTCTACCCACATGGCGCTGTCGCGACCGCCGCATGGCCCGAATACATAACACGGTTTCTGTGATCATAGTTTTGTTCTAGCCTAGATCATCTGTCTTTCTGTACGCAAAGTTTACTATCTCTGACTCCGCTACGTGTTTATTTGTCTTGTTTGACGCATAATATACAGTGACGTTTGCTTAAATACGTAGATTAATTGGAGACTTAGACGTATATTTAAATATCTTGTTGCGAGGTGTTGTGTATACAAGCAGTGAACTTTGTTTCCAGCGACTCGTTTCTGCCCTTTAGCGAGTTGTATCTTCGCATTTGTATATTCCATTCTGTCTTCGCATTTCTAATGTATATTTTGCAGAACTCCTACTTTTATGTGACTTCCACAGATAGGAAGATGAGAGGATTGCCCTTCGGACGGCTTTGGGGCACTTAGACGACAGGCCTTTTACGGAGCAAACGATCTTGGGCGCGTGGCCTCGTGCGTCTGCTGTGTGCAGGGCTACAAAGCCGCTGCTGTGTTTTTTGAAGTGCGCAAGCCTGTATGACCGCCTGTGACGAAACTCAGCGATGAACGCTTAACTTTAAATGTGCAACGTGTGAACTGTGAACTTTGCTCTTCCTTCTCTTTCACTCCCTTCTCCCCCTTCCCGCGTGCAGGGTAGCCTACCGGGCTCAGCATGGTTAACCTCCCTGCCTTTCCCTTATGTCTTCTCTCTCTCTCTCTCTCTCCTACTTTTTATTTGTACTCACTGTTGCGTGTATAATCTCGGTGTAATTACAATACACGACCGGTAACAGCTGCTCCTGCGCAATCTATTGTAACGACGGACAGCGTCATTGAGGTTTTTTCCTGGCCGTTGCATATGTTCAAAAATGTAAACAAGGTTCTTGAATGACGAAGATTCATCAAAATATTTGTCCTCAACTTATTCATTTCGTGGCCTTTACGTTCTTAATATCAGCTGTATACACTGCTTTGCTGGTTTCGAACTGATATAGTTCTAATGTCTGTGTGATATTGTCTTTCCTTATTAAATAGACAAAAAAAATAAACGCGGCCGCATTGATATCAGTTATATCTGCCAGAATTTTTAGGACATCCGAATATATTCTTTTATGAAAAAATACATATTTTACTTGACAGTGCGTAGCGTTCAATAATTCGTTTGCAGCATCTAATATACAATGGCATTGGCAATGCAGTTATTATTCATGTATTTGATCCCTCGACAACTTCTATAAGGAGGAGGCCGCGCTGCAACCTGAGCGCCCCCCAAACAAAATTTCTGGCTACGCCACTGCTGGTCGACCACCAAGTGGTTACGGCCCAGACAAGAGTTGCATCGTACGGAGTCTTACTGATCTATCAGTTTGGTGATTACAGCCTCTAAGTACATTTCAGTAAACAAATAAGAAGGGGAGGTGTCATCTTCTGGCCCACCTTGACATTCCCCTAGCCACTGAGGTTACAATTGAATTTAAGCCACCACCTAGGTATCTACTGGGTTGTGCCTAATCTCTTTAGCATAGTTGTTAGACTCTAGGCAAGCATCCAGCTTTCATTCCTATCATGGTGCTCTATGCTATTCCTATGCTCTTAGCTATTCCTTGCTGCAAGGTGGCCTCTAATTTCTCTCGTCACGTTTCTGCACAATTTGTCCGCAAGCTCACTCTCATAGAATGCCAGAAGTGACGCACACACTGGCAATTTGCAAGCACTCTGTCAAAGCAGCGTTTTTGGCGAATCCTATGCTGTCTCTACGCTGGCCTCTATGAGGTTTCAACAAGGAAGCTGTTCTTCAATTGGGGAATTCTTGGCACCGTCTCCATGCAGGTCATTAGACCGCGTGAGAAGTGCTTGTTATTGTGGTTCCTTTGCCGTAGGCATTTGGACCTGACAAAATGGTGCACGAATTCATCGCTCTCCACCTTTAGTGACGGTGTCAACGCTTCCACATTCATGGGTAGGGATCAGTAGGCAATCACCTCTGCATTCGATCGCTTCACGCAGTCACTTACCGTGCAGAGAGAGAGAACCGAGAAAGTGCTTGTATACTTTTGTGTGCCTGTCGCCTATTCTGCACGTTTGAGAGATGAGCAGCTTAACAACGTTCTTTGCTTGGCTGTATTATGCAGGCACTGACTGGAGTGGTATGTTGCCAATGCAAAGTTCCAACAAAAAGTCTGCACGGACACTTTGGCATAACTTGATTTTAAAAGACCACTTTTTTGTTATCATCATGTATAGCTATTTCTTCCCAATTTGTCTCCGTAACCTATTATTGTGAATTTCCCCCTTTTTTTCTTGATATACAGTCAAACCTCTTTACAGTGAAGTCACATCTGATATGAAAATACCTTCATTATATCCAATATTTGTTATAAGCTGTATTTCATTATTTTACACTTTTAACTTGCATGCTGATATTGCCGAGAAACATTTTATATTCACTCTATATTTGAGAATTCCTTATATCCATATTATATTGACATTTAACTGTAACAAATTATTGGATATAACTATGTAAATGAAAATATTTGCCACCGGTAATAAGCACACGTAACAAATATATATGCTTACGACAGGTATCAGTATAACAAAGGTATTTTTTTGTTGTATGTGGTTTTGCTATCATGAGGTTCGACTATCCTAAAACTATATTCTCTAAAAGGGGCTCTTGGGTACTGCACTTTCAAAGATCATTCATGCCTCTAAAGATCCAACTGCACTCTCAACTTGTGCCCACAGATAGAGTGTCTGCGGTCAGTGGTGACGGTCGCTGGCCAGACCATGCAACGTGTGGCGCCACATCTGATGTGTGCACTGATGGGTCGACTGCACGATGCCTACCTCGAGCCGAGCATACCGCCACGCATGCGCATGGTCCTGCTTGAACTCATTGAGCTGCGTGCTTCCGGTTGGCAGCTGAAGACTTCCACGCAGATGTACTACAACCCTGGCAAAGCCTTCCAGCATCACGAATAAACCTGTTGCCCCAGTTTTCTTTACGACTGAGGGATGAGTCATTATGACCATTTATGGTTGACATGCCCACTTAAGGAGCGCGGTATATTTTAATATATAATCAAACAAAGAGTTATTTAAGGGGGTGAAGCAGTGAAAACTCGAGGTTGCAATGTTCTAAATTTATTTAATATTCCATTTAATTCAACACATGCTGTTGCAGCTTGAGGCCATTACTTGAGTTTGTTGGCTGAAATGTTATTTCTAGTCATGGCTGATGCTTGAAGGGGGCAGTACAGTCAACTTACAAGTAACAGTCATTCATGTGAAGGCAGAGGTGACAATGAGAGTGTACAACATAAACTTTATTGTGGTCATGTAAATTTGACTATATATTAGCTTGCAACGCATCCGCTCGTAACTTGACCTTTACACCATTCCTTATTAAGGTCGAGGGCTGAATAATTATGTACAAATGTGCGTGGTTGACATGCTTATGTATGTGCAGTATTGTTAACATTGATATTGAAATCAAAAACAATCATTCAAAGACAGTATATATGAATCAGGATTCAAGGTTGTGTTCCATCTTGTTCCAGAAAAAGAACTAAAAAGCTTACCAGCAAGTATGCGACTGGTATAGTAAGCAACATGACAACAAAGAATTGTCAAGGGCAAAGTCGGAGAGCCTGAGACAATCTCATGGGTGATGGCAATAGAAAATAAACCTGCTATGAGTAATTACTTAAGAGGAAAAGACGAAATTGGGAACGAAAATTTATAACTCAAAGGGAAGCTCTCTACTTTTCAGAGCAAGATCAGGATGCCTTAGAACGTGTAATTACAAACCAAAGAAGCAGCAGCATGTGCTTGCTGCGGTAAAGGTAGGGAAACAATGGAACATGTTTTATTGGAATATGAAGATATCTACCTAACTGTCTGTTTTTTAGGCTCCACTGACCTCGTTGAAGCCTTTGGGTTCAGGGATAGCAGAGGGAAAGTAAACATGTCCGCAATAGAGATTAGTTAGAGGCGGTTGGAGGTTTGGTGGCAGAAAAGTAGGGATACCACAAACAACGGAGGCGTACAAAAACAGCTGCCAATAGTGGTTCAGAAAGTTAATTGCTGGGAATTCTTTGAGTGTGTTTTTTTTTAACATAGGTAACAAGAGCATGGTGGTGACCCACCGCACCGTTTCAAAGGAGACTCTCATAGCATCCATTCATCCTGCGGTGCCCTCGATAAACGGTGTATATGGTAATGCTCTGCATTAGAATACAGCGGTGATGCTCTGCATTACCGCCAAAAAATAAATGCGAAAAGAATTCCGCAGTGCAGGGGGAATGCTTTGTCGGAGGGATTTTGCATGCCGTGTACTGCAATCAGCACCTGCCAGCATGCTAAAACGTTTTATTCCCATCTACACGCTTTTAAAAACATCGGTCAGTCTCTTCAGACTTTCTTTGAGTCATCCAGCAAAAGCTTTCGAGTGCAGCAACGTCGGCAAGGAGGTAGGTCACCTATGGGGGCTGACTAAAGCCCCTCCATTGTACTACCGCCGTGAGTTAAAAAAGCGGGAGCTGGTGGAGGGGCTTTATGGCTGGAGTTTTGAACGCACAGTGGCGTGACATGGCGTCGGTCAACGAAGTTGGCAGGGTAGTACGGAAAAGACGTCGGCCCGTAGAGTAACACGATTCTCGCTCGTTCTGTACTTTGTTTTGAGTTCTGTGCTTAGTTCTCGCACTGGAAAAGTATTCGTCAAGTACGTAGGGCCTGGTGAATTGTCATGAGGGTCATGGGCCTGACACAGAGGAGTTTTCAACACACTGTGCGACGACTTGGTGCCGAGCGACAAAATTGGCTGGGTATTATACAAGTTGCAGCTCTCTGCATTAAGGTAACGCTATTACCGGGCTGTCTCGCTTGCTTTGTGTGGTCAGGGTTCATTTCTTGGTTTATTTTGGTGTTCAGCTATCGTAAAAGGTAACTGCATCTGCTGAGAGTAGCCTTTGGATCATCTCGTCAAGAGTGCGGCCCATTTTAGCTTAACCATGAAATTGCAGTCGTCTCTGAAGGTGCACGCGGATGATTTCTTGTAATTAGAAAACTGCCATGCACAGGAATTTACCGGAGCTAAAGGAATTTCTGATGGTGAAGCAGCCCACCTCATTAAGCGAAAGTTCATAGAGCGGTTGAAACTGTGTTGGAACGCGTTGCTGCAGGGGTTTTCCCAGGAATAGAAATTAGGGGGGTGGGGGCGGTGTCTAAATTTTTAGGGGGGGGGGGAGGCATTGAGAATAGAGGATCTAGTAGCGGTAGTCATCCTTATTTTTTATTTGTGTCCTTGTCTCCAACACTGGCGACAAAGGTTGCGAACAGTTACTTTACACAAGGACGAAAGTGATTTCTTAACAGTCAAAATTAAAGAACTACTACATAAAGCGTGTCGAGAAACTACGTGGCAGTTCAGGCTACTTGCAATAAAGCCTACAAAATCTAGCTGCTCAATCCCACTCGCAGGAACGCAGACGTGGAAAATGCTGTAAAACACGTGCTTGTGCACTAGGCATAACATATCAACTCTTAATTAAGCACAAACACCAGGAAGTCTAATCTATGCTGAACACTGTAGGCGCACGTGGAAGGTGTATATATATGAGAGCTTCGATATCGGCCACGACGATATGCATGACATTCACATATCAAGATATGAATTTACGGCTGCTACGCACAATTGGTTGAATATGCATGTACAAGCACATCCCGACGATTCATTGCATAACTAAACTAATAAAAGAATTATGAACCAAGAAGTGGGCATCAATGTCTTTCGTACCAATAAAAAACCACCACATATATATGTAGGCATTCTCAACCAGATTACGAACAGTTACATCCGCCTGGGTTTTTTGTTGTAACACCCCACCACTTCTGCGATAAAATCTTGAAAAACGCGTCGGTCACTGTCAGTGGCATTTCGGACGTCTGGCAGTTCCGGGCCTTCAATGGTGATGCTCAGCAGCTCATTCACTTGGTTAGGGAGAAGGCGGCTTCTTTCTAACGACAAAATCCGGTTCAGGGACGAAAAGGAGCGCTGGACGGTCAATAGACAGATCAAGTTTGTGAACGTACTTGCGTTGCTAATCCCCACGGTGGCTGTGGTGAAGAGTAGGAACAAAAGATAACCGACATCTTGCAACTTGGGAAACATAACGACGAAGTGGGGAAGAACAAAAAGCGAAGATAAAAATGCTGTGTATGTCAAATCTTCCTTCATGCGTCGGAAGCTCTTCCACTCCACATCTAAATTCCTCATGTTTTCTTCGTCGTTTGGCAAGCCAATTGCTGGGAGGACTTCCCTCCAGTTTACTCTGTCTTGCTTTTGCGATAGGCACACGTAGATAGATTACAGGGTTGAGCTGGGGTCGACAAGTCGCTGCTGAAGGTTGTCCAGAATTAGGGCTTTGTACTTGTCTAACTCACTAACTGCTCGATTTCGGGATTCATAATGGAAAACGTACTCAGCCAGGATCTCCAGTTCGTAGTGTGGGCTACTTCCTGCTTGAAAAGAAAGGATGTTACAGTCATGTTCTTTCCCATAACCTTAGTTTGATCGTCGGCACTTTTTGCAGCCTCATTTCTGACCTCTGAAGTTGTCTACGACTGGCTCAAAATGTTTACAGCATGTTTGTGGTGCCCTGAGGCGGCGTGCTTTGCGGCCTTTTCACCAAGTTTGGATGCATTGGACTTGCTGACTGGCTTGATGATCCATGCACCGCCCGTTTTTCCGTCAACTAGAAGCTTCCCCTCATTATACGCCCTTTTGCAAACTTTGCACCTGTAGCCGTCACTGTTAACCTCAATGAAAGGGAATTTCATGACCGATGAACACCGTGAATGTCCTTTCAGCTGAGGTGGTCTTCGGTGGTCGGTTCCGGGCTTTCTGGCGGGAAACTACACTCAGATGCACTAGTGGAAGCGTCTCCATGGTTTTACACTTTCATCTTGCTTCGACGTTTTCAAAGGAAGGAAGAAGCTCCGGATAGGTTGTTGCCGCTTCATTGCCAGCATAACCTACAAAAAAAAATGTAAGCCTGATCATTGAATCCTTATATCTGTTTGGTAATTACATCTACTGTATGATCTGCCGTAACGAGTCTGCTTCGTGGGTTAGCCCATTTCACTCACTCTTGTTTTCTGAGGCAGAACACTTTTCCTGTGTTATAAATTGTTTTTCACCTTGCGCTGAAAGACCTCTCCAATTAGAATCGATAGTATGAGTTTGTTGCTTATACTTTTTGTTATTAGACTAAATAAATGTTTCAACAACGCTTATCACTTTTTATTTTGCTGTTCAGAAAAAAAGCACTGCAAACATATGCAAAGAAATAATTTGATGACCCGGGAAATAATAAATTTGTGAATAAGAGAGATTACCATGTAGCATACAAGGGATATTATGCTATGAACAGAGGTCAATATATTCTGCGCAGGATACCAACAATGAAAGGTGTGACTGTTATCGACCAGGCTGAAACAAATCAGCGTTTATATACATTTAGGCAAAGCATATATCTCTGTGCCTTAAGCCCTCTGAATCGAAAACAGTACCAGAAAGGTTGGTCATCTAATCTAATATTGTGATAAAAAATTTTGAACAGTTTATTCTGCACCATCTATTTCAACGAGATATTAAGAAATGCGACATATTGGGTAACTCGCGAATTATGAAGCAATCGAATTATGCTCAAGTATCGTTTTGATACTCGAGCATAATACGAGTATCGATACTCGATACTCGTATTAATAACAAAACCTTGAGTATCGTTTCGATACTCGAGGTTTTGTTATTAATACGAAGTCAAAAATCGAAATAAAGCAAGAAATGTTGCGTACGAAGGCGAGTAGCAAAACGATTACTTATCGTAATGCGGAAAATCTGTGGTCAGAAGTGGGTGGAAACAGCAAGTTCATCGAGTGGTGGACGTTTTGACTGCCCCATCTACCTGTGTCTGACCTAAAGCCGTATTAGTACATCATGGGGCACGCTCCTTTATATGCGCGCTCGAAAAATCTTGAAACGGAAAGGGGCGCCCAGAAGAATGTGGGTGGGCGCCGCAGTACGTGGAAGGCTACGTCCCTTTCCCTCTGTCTTCTTGACAGCTCCGGAACTTTGCCGAGCCTCCCGTCGGCGCGCACTGCTTCGCCAAGGTCACGGGGAGGAGGAGGAGGGCCGTATACTGGGACATGTTCGCTGGCGCGCGCGCCAAGGAGTTTGTTCGAAAAGCATCTATTTCTATTTCACCGACGCGCGCGCCGTAAACGCTCGGCGTTGTCCCTAGCTACAGTGGATAGAATGGGTACCATGGCGGCTTTACAGACTAGGGAACCTACATGCAACGCCTCTTAGGGTGTTGACAACACCTAGATTTTGACCGCTATTTACCGCCAAATTTGGTGGGTAGCCATTTGGGCCCCAGTCTTTCTCCCTTTTTTTTTGTCACGCTCTGGTGTACTCATGTTGGCACGCGATCTGTTAAATTTCTTTAATTTAGTTTTGCGCCAATGCGCACAAGAAACCTACATACATCTTTAATATACTAGTTGCGTTTTCCTTTTATTTTAACACATCAAACTTACTTTTCTATTGCATGTCGTGCGACACATGTAAAACAACAAGTTATAATGCACGATGGCGTGCCCGTGGCAGCATTATCTCACGCCAAGAACGTGAACTGTATTAAGCATTGTCGTTGCCTTCCTGTTGTACATAATATATAAAGGGTGCTTTTCGAAGTGTGCTGTAATAAAGACTGGCCTTACTAGCCTGTTTAACTAAAACGTAGACGTGCCGTGTACGGCGCTCAGACGCGCCATTTGTCTCTGGTTGCTGAGGCCAAAGTTTATTAAAATAAGTTAATTCATTTCACGTCACCAAGGGTTGCGGGAAATGTGGTCTGTCACCTGGTCTTTCGCCATTTTGTGCCCCAGATTTAACCCGCCAATTTAGCTGGCGGTGGCAAGTGCCCTTACAAAGGCTGTCACCACCCTAAAACGGCGTTGCATGTAGGCTCCCTATTACAGACGGCGTGTCAGCGCCGTTGACGGGGACAGATGCGGCGTTCTGTACGTCCCACCACGCGGCAGCACCGCCTTGCTGCACGCTTTCCACGCTTGCGCCCTGGCCCTGACGCTTTAAAGCCCGGGTGGTCGTCGCATTCGCCGCACTTTCTTTCGTGTTGTAGTCTCCCATCACAAGCAAGCTATGGACAATGTGTTCTTTCGCGTGCATATCCCCGTCTTCCGGCGCCATTACACAAAGTTTTCCGTCGCGCGTAAAAACTTAAGAAAGAAAAGTCGATGCGTATTAAGGTGGTACCTTCAGAAAAACAAGGGGGGGGGGGGGGGGAGCTAGGGAAATCGCTGGTCTATTGCTAGGGTTCTATTACAGTAGTACTATGTATTTTTTCGTGTCCGTCAACAGATCTGCGTGTGCAAAAACTCGGCTCCTGAATTTGATGCAAAATCGCTTCATTTTATGCAAAAGCACGTCTCATCACTTGGAAATGCATGTTCAGTAGATTCATAGGCACCCACTACGGGGGGGGGGGGGGGGGGGGGGCTCCGGGGCTCGAGCCCCCTCCGGAGTTTTCCGGGGTTCCCCCGGCGATATGCCGAAGCCCACATCCCCCCACCCTCGTATAAAATGTCATTACGAGAGTCCTGTTAAATTAATCATTTATGGTTTCTTTTTAGTTGCCTTTACCTTCTCACTTCAAATTTTACTGTGGCTAAAAGCTAACTGCATTATTGTTGACGCGGACGCGTGCACGGCTTTTATTCATACTTTCGCTTTATTTCTGAAAATTCTGAGAATAGGAGGACAAGCACACCAGAAGAACAAATGGTGGCTACCTCATCCGTATTTTCTCACTTAATCTTTTTTTTAATTTCGACTGTGAACACCATGCACAGACGCACTATATTTCAATGTGAATACAGGACAAAGTTTATTATATTTTTAAAGAGAAGGAGGTAGCCAACTAACAATTATGTCTAATGATATGGCGTCAAAATCGCGGCAAAAAGTGAGGCCCTCACACGAGTCTATACGTTAGTTAATTATATCCCCTATACAAATTGTAGTAATATTGACTTACTAATTAAAATAACAAACATTGTGCAATGCACGGACCATGTAAACATGTAAATATCTCACTGGATGACCACGAGCCAGTAGCGCACCCAGGATCTCTGCCAGGGGGGGGGGGGGTTGACAGTTTGCCAATACCATCTAAACAGCGCTAATTTCGATTTCTTCGCGGGAAATTGTCAAAAAAATGCGTTTTTTGCGAGTGTGCAGACGATTGCGCGTCTTACATCTTAGTTGCAGTACTCAAATGCGTAAGGAAAGAAAAGGGGTTAAGCAAAGTCGGCCTCAGGGGGGTGTTACAACCCCCGAATCCCCCCCCCCCCCCCCCCCGTCGGTGCGCCACTGCCACGAGCAGTCACTGTCACAACGCTGGCATTATGAAGAATGCCGGCAGTGGAGGCGAAGAGTTCGTACAGCCGCGCGATTCACCGCGACTCCGACAATTAGATTCATCATCATCATCTGCATATATTTATGTCCACTACAGGATGGCCTCTGTCAGCGTTCTCCAATTACCCCTCTCTTAACTTAGACTATGCGATCAGCAACACTTGGGGCGCTGAAAGACAGCCTAGGAAGGAAGGCTGTGCGCATGAAGTTAGCAGACATCCCTGCTCGCCCTTTATCATTGCACCCCCAATGATTACCAACAATTACAACCGCGCACAGTCGTTCGCAGCTGCGGCTGGGCTAAAGAATAAGACGCGCGCTCTCCTCCCCGTGCGCGCATTTGATCACGTGACCTCCATCAACCCGAATATTGAGCGCGTGGGAAGATGATGCCCATCAAGCCGCCATCCTTTTCGGCTCAGTGTTATGGGCTTTTTCTCGCACCCATGGGTCGCTCGGGTCGCTCGCTCATATGACTTTAGGACTTTATACGGAATATCACGGCGACGACGACAGCGAAAATTGCCTGGGGTGTCGATACAATTGCTGTCGCAATAAAAGGAGAAATAGAAAACAGGCGTCGAAGCTCGCTTCTACCGCGGCTGCGGACTCGCAATGTGCACCGGCAACAAACACAGCATGAACACCAACGACAAAGCCAATTAACAGTGGGCACGCCGCTTATCGCCAGAACCCGTCTGAAAATGAAGCGTATTTTGCGCCGGTTAAGCACCAGCGAAAACATAACACTAAGCGCTCGGGGAGACAGCGCACGCGAAGGGACCAGCCATCTCGGTTGGTCCAAGCTTGAACCCGGCGCAGATTACCTCCAAAATAAAGCACGTAACTCGCGTATGTATGACAGAGGCAGGAAAAGTAGGAGTTGAGGACCCGTGTGTTCTAGCTGCTAGGCGAAAGAAGACTCCGCGCCGCTATCAAGAAGGTTCGTCAGCTCACATGTTCCCATCAGCGAGTGACATGTACCGCCCGAGTTTCTACGAAGTACTTGGCACACTGTATTCATTAAACACCAGGTATTCACGTGATATGTGGCAGCATAAGTCCCACATTGAGCAGCTTGCCATAGAGATGTTCTATGGTGATAGCGTTCTACGGTGACGACCTTGAAGCAGGACGCCTGATTTTGCATAGAGATATGCTGATTGACATTTTAAGCAAGAAAAGGTCGGCACCATTGCACACATTCGAGGACGTCGTGCACATGTTTACGGGGGGTCAAGGGCGAACACCTTCGGAACCTTTTGCCGGAAATGGAGCTAAAAAAAAAGCTAAAAAAATTGCGTTGGCCATACCGCTCTCGTCGACCACATCCGAGCGGTCCTTTTCTTACCTTCGGCAACTGAAAATGTACTTGCGGTCGACGACTGGACAAGACCGTTTGAACCATCTGGCAATTTTGCACGCCCACAAAGAACTCTCCCGCAAAATCAATTTGGTAAAGATTGCCGACGACTTCATTTCCAGATCAAGTGCCCGAACGAACACTTTTTCAATGATGCTGAAATCATGGCATCAGACAACCAACTGATATCTTTAATAGGAGAGAGAAAGGCACCAACCTTCAAGTCAAAGCAAACCACCTGGCTTAGAAAACAACGCAAAAAGCTACACGAAAGAACTAAAATGGGGTACATAACAGCGCAAGCAGAGTGAGGCTATTTGGGCAAGAAAAGACGCGTGGTTGCGCTATTTGTAAAACTCCCGAGTCCATGCTGTGCATTTTCCTCATTAATTTTTATTCGTCGTATCCTGCTTTAGCTGCTCAATAACGCAATCCACGCTGTTCCTATATTTGCTATCGAGTCCTTTCGCGCTTTTGAGATATCGTTCTCTTATTTATTTATTCGTAATATTGTAAAGGATGGGCTGGATTTGGTTAGCGTGGCGCAAGGTCATACGAGTCCAGCCAACACCTCCTATAAAAAAAAAGACTGAAGGCCCCAACACGGCGGCGTGACGTCACGCAGGTCAGATCGTACTGGAAGTTGGCTTCACTCCATATCAGCGGCGCGTTGTCGCGAAATAAACTCGCTCGCTCGTGTTACACGTATAAACTAACCAAAATGCCGCGTCTACAGTTACCGTACGCAGTTCGGTCAGGAAAAATCGTGAGAATTTGTAGCCTCGCGCCTTAAGTAGACGCTTTACGTATACACGTAAGAAAGCGTTTTCTAAATGATTGGAAGGAATTAATCTAAACTTTTATCATCAGTGTTGGGTATCCCCTCCATATCACGCAGGTATGAGGTAATCACTTTTCAACCCTGCCATGATTCCTATATATTTAATACGTCCAGATGTTCTTTTCTAAACCTTCAAAAACTCTAACAGGTTTGTTGGAAAAATGACAACATTTAACATTACATGAAATTAAATGACAGCAGTTGAAAGTGGAAGGAACACGAATACTCATAAAATGACACTTATTTCTGCCCAGCAGCAATATAAGATCGCTTATTATATACAGCTTGACAGTCTGTTCTGTGTAGAGCGACACATTACAGTCGAATCTCGATGATACGAATCTCACGGGGTCACGAAAAATATTCGTATTAGCCGAATTTCGTATCATCGAAACACAATTAAAACTAGCTAAATTATAGAGTCGGAGGTGAACTCACTCAGGCACACGCACGTAAAAAGCATTTGCAGTATAGATCACTTATAACGTAACTGTTTATAGTGCAGAACTGGCTACAACGCGGCCTTTTTCGACTGCCGTTTACCCTCCCATAGAACTCCATGTATACGCATACCGCTTACAGTGCAGCCGCGTGAGACGAAATACCGGTTATAATGCGGCTTCCGCTGGAAAATCTCGCCGACAAGGGCGGTAGCGAGCACGCTTCTCAACCAGGTGCGTCCACCGACGGGAGAGGAGATCAACGAGGGCGATGCGGAGGAGGAGCATGAGACGTGGAGCATGAGTCCAAGGGCGATAAAAACGTCGCCGCGCGCCGTATGTGCGAGTGAAAGAGTGCCTTTCGCGCGGGGGACACGCGCCTTCACGCACGGAGAGCGAACGCACAGCGGAGATCAAACGCGACTTCCGTCATGGCCGGGCGCGCCAGTCGAGCCCTGCCCTGCTTCCGTCGCGCGAAAGGCCGGGGGGAGGGGGGGAACCAGGCGCAAGCGTAACTGGCGACGCTATCTCCCACGCGAAAGAAGCAAAGCAGGAAGGCAGCGCAGGTGGGAGGGAAGGAGGGAGGGGGGGGGGCGGCTTCTACTCTGCCAACAAATGCGTTCTTGTACTTTGCGCTTGTGCCGGCTGTCGGGGTTGTCGCGCGCACCGTATCTTGCTTGAAAGCGATCTCCACACGGCTCTGACGTTTGTATGCGCTGTGCTTACGCCGCTCAGTTTCCGTTGAAGCGATAGACCGCACGAACCTTCGCTCGCTGCCCTGCGCTCGCTGCGGCGGCCGCGCTTCCCCACGAAAGCGCAAAAGCAAGAAAAGCGCCTCCGCGTCAAACTCTTCGCGCCCAGTCGCGGCCTCCGCGCTGTCCGGCGCCGCGTCCGCGCCTCCGCATCAAAAGAGAAAGGGAGAAAGCGCGTGACTGCGCGCTGTTCTCTTTCGCGGCCGTCGGATGGGGCGGCGTTTATTCCTATTAACCGAGGCGGGTCGAAAATTGATTCGTAACAACCGTTCTCTAGCACGTTGCAAAGCAATGGGGCTCGGCCGGGACCACAAAAAAATTCGTATCATCCGGAAATTCGTATTAGCCATGATCGTATCATCGAGATTCCACTGTATTAGTAAAGGTGCACATGCAACTCAGTGTCGGGAAAAAATCGGTACAATAACATTTCTATGAATGCACTTACTGCTTTGGCGCGAATTATTGCTTCGAGCATGCGGGACACAGACGTGCATGATTTTCGTGAAGCAGAACAGAAAGATAGAGATTAGAAGCCTTCTGGAGAATGGTAGGATGCTGGGTATTTTATTTGACATTGATGAGAGAAAAAAGCGTTTTATTTACAAACTATACTGTGGAAACAAAACTGCATAGAAGACACCTCAACTTTTAACAGTTTCAAGTTTTCGCTATGCCTTTATGGCAGACAACTTGTCGTTTGTTGTTTTGAATAAGTTGTTTAGAAGGGTGTTTGCTGCTGCACTCAAAATGTAATGCATGACTTGTTGAAGGGAATGCCCATTAACACAAACATCCAGGTCATCAGTATCATTGAGGAAACCATACAAAGAGCCACTTCTTTCTGCTTAGCAAGTGCAAAAAACTGAGTGGCGAAGCGTGGACTCCTAAGCTTGTCGAGCACTATTTCTGTGGTAAGTACAGCATTTATAATAAATTCACGCGGGAACTTTAGCCTACCCCTGGTCATGCTCGTAATAAGGCCATTTCTCGTAATATATATATGTCTGCATCATCCTCGAAAGCATTTATGCTACGATGCAACAGATATGCTTTACCAGATGGGCGAATTAAACAATAAAATCAAGGAGAACACTCTAAGCAGTGAAGACCTTGAAAGAAGAATACGCAAGGTTGAGTTTGGCTCGCGCAAGCGGGTTGACGACGAGAGCAGCAACACACGCATCAAGGCGTACAGGCGCATAAACAATACGGGTGACGTCAGCGCCGCCAACAACTGCGACGGCGGCGGCATGAACGTCAGCAATGGCTAACACCACACGCAGCACCCACGAACACCTCGAGATCTGACAGTAGAATTGTCGCTCTTTCAACAAGACGGCAAGTTCGTTCCAGCTCTTCATCCAAAATAACCCATACCCCCCCCCCCCCCCCTATCTCATCTGCCTTCAAGAGGTCGGCAACCAGCCCATAAAGCTACGGGGTTACTACGTAATTAAACACGTGTGATCACCGAAGGTCGCGGTTTTGGTTCTCAAAACGGTGACGGCCGCGGGACAACATTATCAACATCATGGCATTAATCACGTGCTAGTGGAAGTTCTCCCGCAGAAGAGGGGTATAGACGTAGCACTTTCATCCTGAATTTGTACAGTCCGCCGAGGGCTCAAAAGGACGACTTCCGCAACATCATTTACGACATTGCGAGAGCCACTGGCTGCAACCAGCTGGTAGTGGTGGGAGATATGAACGCTAGACACACGGCTTGGGGCTACCAACAAGACACGCAGAAGGGGAGGTCGCTCATCGATGCCGTTGACCAAACGGGCCTCGAATTAAATAACCAACCTCCTCCAACCAACCTGAGTAGGCAGTGTTAGTCGAGACACGTTTCCGGACCTGTCATTTGTCAAAAACGTAAGGGGATACTCATGGACGCACCTGGGCGAAACACTGGGCAGCGATCACTACATCATCAGCATCTCGGTGTCCACCCCGAAACTCAAGAGAAATTAGGCTCACGAACTGGGAGGCGTACAGGCAGTAACCCCCGTTCGAAAGCGGTATAACGTGTATTGTATCACGTCTGACACGTGTGCTACGAATGATAAGCTGAGGGGGCGTTGCCCGACTTCTCTGTATATTGCAGCATGATTATCTGAGGGGCGTTGCCCCATTTCAATGTATAAAAGAACTGATCAATAAATCCTGGGCACGCGGTGTTTGAATGGACGCCGAACCACGCGGAAGAATGGCGTCAGATATGCCACAGTTTAAGTAGCCAACCGTTGCTGTCGGTGTTCGATCCAGCAAGAGAAACGAAGGTCTCGTGTGACGCGTCACGCAGTGGCGTAGGCGCCGCACTCTTGCAGAGCTACAATGGCACATGGAAACCAGTCGCGTATGGATCAAGAACACTCTCAGAAGCGGAAAGACGCTATTCGCAAATAGAAAAAGGAACACTGGCCATTACATACGGCTGCGAAAAATTCGACCACTTTGTTTACGGCCGAAAGGTCGTTATTGAGACCGACCATCACCCTTTGATTGCTATCTGTAAGAAAGCGATCGGTGACATGTCACCCAGGCTACAGCGATTTTTTATGCGATTGCTCAGGTGTGACTGCGATCTGCAATTCGTTCGAGGAAAACAGCTCGTGCTCGCGGATATGCTGTCTCAAGCACCAAGCAGTCGGGGCACGGATGCTGTTGGCACCGCTGACGTGGAAGTGCACGCCGTGGAGTACGGTATCTTCACTTATCAGCGATGAAACTTGGAAGTGTCTCGCAGCATAAACGCCCAAAGATAGCTATGTGAAAGTGGTGTTGCAGAAGTTAATAACGAGTGAACCAATAGATGCTCCGTTGAAACCCTTTTCATCCGAGCTGTCTCATATTAAAGGTGTCCTATTCAAGGGGTACAAGATCGTAATGTCAAGCAGTATGAGACGAGAGACTTTGCACAGGATTCACGAAGGTCATCTGGGAATCGCCAAATGCAAAGCTAGGGCTCGTCTTCTAGTCTTCTGGCCTGGCTTGAACTAGGAAATTGAGGCATTCGCTCAGAAGTGTGCCGCATGCAAAAAGTATGCGTACAACCAGCCGAAGGAACCACTTATGATGCGTCCCGTTCCGGACCAGCCTTGGTATCGCGTAGGAATCGACATCTTTCACTACGGAGGCAAGTCCGACCTGTGCGTATATGACGCCTTGTCTAACTTCCCAGAAGTAGAATGCCTCCGAGACACTACAGCCAGGACCGTCGTTGACGCGACTAGTGCTATCTTTGCTCGATCGTTATGGCATACCAATGTTTTTTTTTAAATGGTCCCCAATTTTAGAGCAGAGAATTTGCGTCATTTTCACACACTTACGACTTCAATCACCTCAAGTCCGGGATTCCCACGTTCCAATGGGCTATCCGAAAAGGGGGTACAGGTGTTGAAGAGACTGCTTAAGAAAACTACTGAAGCTAAACAGGATTTCTGGTTGGCACTTTTGGCTTGCAGGACTTCTCCCTTCGAGTGTTGCCGGGCGCCAGCAGAGATCCTCCAAGGCCGCCGACTACGAACACTGCTGCCTGACTTCCAATGTGGACCAGCCCACCAGGTCGTCAAGCATCGTCAGCATTAAACCTCTGCGTAGACAGTAGCAGCACTCCACGAAGGCGATGTCGTGCGAGTCCAGACCGACACGTGGGCCACGAAAGCACAGGTTCTGAAACCGTCAAAGTACCCGACGTCGTACCATGTCATCACGCATGCAGGACGGTCCCTTCGGCGCAATCGCAAACACTTGCTACCGACCGGGGAGACCTTCCGGCGCGACTTCATTCCCAACGACGCGGAACCCCAGTGCTCGACATCTGCTCAGCACATCGATGATGAAGCGCCGAGTAATGGTGTTACAACAGCCGCGGACATAATGAACAGTTCGCCGCCAACGCCAGCCAGTGTTACGGCAACCGCGGACATTTCGGACGGGTCGCCGCCAACGCCAGCACGGAGAAGGTCCCTGAGGCAACTAATGGCGAATTCCATTGGGAGAAGAGGAACAGGGCGCCGCGCAGTGCGGAGTCGGGTGACAGCGCAGTGAGAGCAGGCACACTCGACCCGCCACTGGAATACGGCGTGCATTCGGAGAGCAGGTGGGAGGGGGACTTGTGAGGAGAAATGTACCATGTGACTAAAGCAATCGACGTCCCACCATTCTCTGCAGGAGAGCGGCAAAACACGCCTGATAATCTTGTAATCTGTCGGGCTTAACGCTGTCACCGTTTGCGGCCACGTACTACATACGTTTGTGCAGCGCCGACGCATTCCTCAACGTTTCCGCCAGCGAAGATCATCTCAAGTTGAGCTCTAGCAGCTTTCGCTGCTGTCACCGTCGAGCGTCTCAAGCACTTCAGCAAGGCGAAGACGCTTTGCTGCCGCTGTCCCCCGCGCATCCGACGAGAAGCAAGGCGGACTAGAAATGCCAGGATCTGTCGCTAAATCGCTGCGAAGCTCGCTCGTATCACCGACGTCAAAATCAGCGGTGTCAAAACACAAACCACGCTAGGCTGCCGCCATTGCCGCCGCGCGCGCCGGCTGAAGCAAAATAAAAAGAAATGAGGAGGATATGACGGTTTAAGCCACGTGACTTCCTCCGTACTCCGCTTTTCAAGCGAGTACAGTCCGGACTGCTCCCAGCTGCTCTCGGCGCCGCGAAACTGCTCTTGTTCTACCACTGGATGACGGCGCTCCCACTCCTGTTCGACCACTGAAACACGTCGCCTCTAGAACGAGCACTTTCAGCGTGCTTTTGAGTGCTCCTGTTCTCCCAATGGAATTCGCCATAAGACCACCACGACGACTGGAGTACGGTCGAAACTTCCATCAGATTTATTAAGCCCGTTGTGTCAGTATTTATATGCTTTACTTTCGTTACAAATGTGTAACCTCGAGGAGTCATTAATATAACATATGTAAATACCTGCATGGTTTATTTTATTTTCTGTCTCGTAACGGAAAGAGGATGTATCGTGCTACGAATGATAAGCTGAGAGGGTGTTGCCCAACTTCTCTGTATATCGTAGCATGATTATCTGAGGGGCGTTGCCCCGTTTCAAAGTATAAAAGAACTGATCAATAGAGAGAGAAAATGATTTAATGAAAGGCAGGGAGGTTAACCAGGACTGAGCCCGGTTGGCTACCCTACACTGGGGGAAGGAAAAAGGGGAGAGAGAGATTAAGAGAAGAATAGAAAGTCCACTGTTGATATCGCCGACGTAGCAACAGATCTCTGTTCTATCACTGATTATCAATCAGTTCGGGTCATAGACGGTCACTCAGTCCTGTAGTTTTTAAAAATCGCAGCAGCGCGTTTGTGGCCTTTTGCAGCTGTGATATTCGAGGCCATGGTCCCAAGATCTTGCTCAAAGTGAACGGTCTTCTATCTAGCCTATTGAGAACGTTACATAGGTCATGTCTTTCGTTTTGAAAAGATGGACAGTAGCATAGTAGGTGTTCTATAGTCTCATCGACACCGCAGGCATTACACTCGGCGCTATCAGCCATTCCAATCAAACACGTGTAAGCATTGGTGAATGCAACACCCAAGCGTAAGCGGCACAGCATTGTTTCCTCATTTCGAGGAAGTCCAGGCAACAGCCGCAGCTGCATAGATGGGTCGAGAGAATGCAACCAATGTTGGGCGAATTCAGTTGTATGCCACTTCTCCAATGTCATAGTTTGCGCCAGCTTGCTTAGGTGTTGGGCTGCGTCAGTCCTCGATAAAGGTACAGAAACAATATTTGCTCCTTCGTGTGCTTTCCTAGCAGCTTCGTCGGCGATGTCGTTGCCGGTGATACCGCAATGACTCGGCAGCCACTGAAACACGACGTCGTGTCCTTTTGCGATCGTATGGTGGTGCATTTCTCGTATCTCCGAGACGAGTTGTTCGCAGGACCCGCGACGGAGAGCTGACAAAAGACATTGTAGGGCCGCCTTTGAATCACATAATATTACCCACCGATTAGCCGGTTGGTTGTTAATATAATCAATGGCACCTCGGAGGGCAACAAGCTCCGAAGCGGTCGATGATGTCACGTGAGAAGTCTTGTATGTGATGCTCATTGATCGTGATGGTATAACCACTGCGCCGGTGGAGCTGATCAATAAATCCTGGGCACTCGTGCCCTGGCCACCCAGAACATGGTGTCATGCTGATACAAACGGACATAGCGGAATGGATGCAGCACCTCCGAGACGCCCACATACAAACCACCAAAACCAGCGCACGGTCGAGACGCCCGAAGTCGACCGCCGGCTCTATCGGAAGCCTGTGTGGGAAGCCCGTGAGGGCCTCCTCAAACGGTGGAAGCGACAGCGGTTAAACCGGAAACTGCGTCTACGAATGGCGCATATAACATAAGCCAGGGATTACGCGACCGAGCTGACGCAGCAAAATTGGGTACAGTTTTGCACCTCGCTCAAGGGTACCTTGAGTACGGCGAAGACGTGGGCCATCCTGCGTTGTCTGATCGAGCCCGACAAGGCCAAATCGACAACCAGTCGGACGCTTCAAGAAATCGCTCACAAATTCCCCGGGAATGACCAGGATCTGATTGACACCATAAAAACTCGATACCCGGGTAGCGACTCCATACGACCATGCCTCCTAAAATACGAAGGGGAACCAAGACCAGAACTGGACGCTGCGATCACGGAGGAAGAGGTGTATGCCGCGGCACGAGCCTCACAGCGCAACACTGCTCCCTGGGCTGACAAAATTACCGATGCAAAGATTAGAAACCTGAGCCCAATGCACATCCTGGATTTGACCGAATACCTAAACGAGGAACTCTGGAGCAAGGGCCACGTACCGAACGAGTGGAAACACGCGGAAGTCGTGACCATTCCTAATCCAGGCAAGAAGCCCGCGATCGAGCCCTGCCTCTTATCTCGCTGACTTCGTGCCTCGGCAAGCTGTACGAGAGGGTCATCGGAGCCCGCCTCCAACACTACATAGAGGACGGTGACATCTTCCTGCACACCATGCTTGGCTTCAGGCCGGGACTTTCTGCGCAAGATGCTTTCCTAATCCTGAGGGAAGAAGTTCTCAAGGGCATCCCGAAGGGAGGAGAACACCTCCTGCTCGCACTCGACCTGAAAGGGGCGTTCGATAACATCTCTCACGAGGTCATTCTCAAGGGACTGAACGACATCAGCTGCGGAGAGCGCATCTTTAATTACGTCAAATCGTTCCTGACGGGCCGGACGGCAACCATCGGAATAGGCCAGACTCGATCGGATAAGATCGACAAGCCTAACAAAGGAACGCCGCAAGGGGCGTTCCTATCAAACGAATAACAAGAAGCCGCAAGGGCATGCGAGAAGAGGACACGCTCCGCTTCATCCAGGCTCTGGTGATCAGCAGAGTAACGTATAGCATGCCGTATCACTACGACTCGCTAAACAAACGCGACCAAGAACAAGTCGATGCCATCATCAGAGGCCCTGGGTCTCCCTTTTACCACCTCAAACGAGAAGTTAGCGGCTCTCGGGATCCACAACACCTTCGCTGAGCTGTCGGACGCGGTTATGGCTTTGGCAAAAGCTAGACTACAGAACACGGCGGCGGGCAGAGCCATCCTCCACCGGACCAGAACGGCAACGGTGCTTTGTGCCCTCGATGGGCATCGATCACTCCCGCCCGAGGTCAGAAGCACGATGAAGGCGAACCCCATACAAGGCACATGAGTCATGAACTCCTCGAAAGACGACGCAAGGCTCGCGTCGACCGACAGCGCCGACAATTCAAGGGTGACTTGTACGTAACGTACGTGGACGTGGCGGCGTACCCTGCAGGGGGCCTCTTCGCGGTAGCCGCCGTGAACGGGAGAGACAACTCCTTGACCTTCGCGGCCTCCGTCAGCGCAGAGACCCCAGCTGCGGCTGACACTATAGCCGCGGCGCTAGTAATAAAGTAATATGACAGGGTGGGCAGGGAAGTTCATGTCGTTACCGACTCGCAACAGGCCTGCCGTAACTTTACCAACACCGCTGCTGGCGGCTCAGATTCTAGGCCCGAGGCTGCAAGAATCCCATCAAATCACGTGGACGCCGGGCCACGCGGGACTGGAGGGGAACGAAAGGGCGAACGCCTTAGCTCGAGCGCTAATCAACCGAGCCGGGCAAAACCAATCGTCTCATCAATCCCCACCCCCCCACAGTAATCGTCTCATCAATCCCCACCCCACCACCTGATGGCAGGGGCACCTTCGTGCCCCTGCCATCAAATTACTGCGACCGACTCGAGATCCAGCGACTCAACCGCAGGATTTATCCTCCCCCTCACAAAAAGCTCAGCACTGAAGAGACAGTAGCTCTCAGGCTTATCCAAACAAACACATTCCCAAACCTACACAGATACAGCAAAATATACCCACAAACATATCGCGGCATCTGCCCCTGGTGCGGCGACACACGCCCCACACTCTTCCCCATCTCGTGGGGGTGCGGGGGCAGAACTCAACACTTAAAGACACCTAACACGTCATTTGAGCGGTGGGAGGTACAGCTGACCGGCGATACCCTGGCGGGACAAGAAGCTCTCGTCCAGCAAGTACGTCGAGCAGCCATGGCCAGTGGAGTCCTGGATTGAGGACACCACCCACTCGTCCTCAAGGTCAACGAACCTCGATGGTCTAAATAAATCCCCCCCCCCTCTCTCTCTTTGCCTGATTGGTATAAAAACTTCTTTAGAGCTGAATGAGCGCAGTAGCCTGCAACACATGCCACAGCTGGAAGCCGTGCCACTGTCTTCTCAATATCGCTGTCACTAACTGTGACATCAAACTGGCTTAGCAGCGACCTGGCACTAATGATAGGAACATCGCACAGCATGTCAATGTCTCGCAACTCGAGCACTTTCTGTAACCACAGCTTTGTCTCCGACTCATAAATCTGTCTAATTGACACATGATAGTTTGCACCAGACAACTGACTGTACAGACCAAAGCGATCCTCGAGAGAATCTGTCTGAAACTTGCCCAGCAAAACATACTGCATACCTAGTTCTTCAAGGCAGTAGATAGTGATCTCGTGGAGCGCATGAGTTGTGTGACAAAGCTGGGTGCGTTTCCCTTGTCAAATGTCGTGCATCGTGCTTCAAGCTTTCGCAGTACTCTAGCCACTGCATCATTTTCTCCACAAACTGTAATTGGGCACAAGATGTTGAGGTTATAGGCTTTTGCAGGTCGTCTGAAAGCTGCTGGCCCTTTCGTGGAGTCTTAACGTTAACAATATTCCACCATGTTAGCAGCGTGTTTATGTACTGAGCCATGCTATTAGCATGCTGAAGGTTGCTATTACGAAGTGCTGCCACAGTAGCTGAATTGAAAATTCTCAATGCCAACTTTACATTTTGCCTCTCCATGTTGGAAGGATTTAATGCCTTCAATGACAATGTCGGAGCAATCTTCAAAAGCTCATTTTGTTCAGACTCATGCAGCTCACATAAAGTGTTGAATGATGCTGTCAAAATTTTGGGTTTGGGGTCTGTACTTTTTGGGTCTGGGAAGTACATGCACGTTCCTACATTGCGCTAGTTTAACCAGTTATTTCTGACACATTTCAACAAGTGGACAGGGTCCACGACAAAAACAAAGGTCATGATTGGTCGGCTGGATGTTGATAAACTATCTTTAGTCTCGGGGGGCTAGAAAACAACCACATTGTCTTTCTGTTGATGGAATTGTTGTCAGATATGACAGCAATCACTTTAAACCCAGTATGCTCAAGCTTGACAACTAGCATTCGCAAAAAATCATGCAAGCATTTTGCATCAATTGTAGCCACTGGCAAAATATGCACATCATCTTTGTGGTTAGAAAAGATACTCCAAGTCATAAAAACATAAGCTGTTTTTTGCCGGGCTTGCAGTGTTCACTGCTGCACCTGTTATTGATCTAGCTTTGAAATCAAAGTATGACTGAATGTGGATTTCATGCATCATTAAAGTTACCATCTTTTCATGTTCTTTCATTGCGGTAGCAACCTTCTTAGCATATGACAAAAAACCGGAGTCTTGCTGTTCTGTGGCTGGGCTAACTTGTTGAGCGGAGCAGAGACGTCTTATTGTTTCACGATGAGGCAAATTTACCTTCAGTGAACGTCTCAGGAATCGGTATGCGTGCGGCGAAGTGGTGTGCTGCGTTGCGTGCTGCGTTGTTAAGGATGAGCTCCACTTCATGTTGATCACAGACCAATACATTGAGGTGTTGAAGCTTGGCAGAGCATGAAGAAATTCAGAAAAGCTTCCGACTTAGTTCTTCTTGTCTTGTTGTTGCTTTTCTTCGGGATATTTTTCCATGGCAATGCTGAGCGATTCATCCTCAACACGTTTTCTTTTCTCTTTTCTCTTTTTTTTCCCGAGTGCATGCATTTTGCCGAGAGATGTATTGAGGGCAATTCGGGAACACACTCGGTACCGCATCCGGCTTCAGCCGGAAGGCTTTCAGCGGCACTTTATTAATCTTCCCCGTCTTCACGTCTGTGTACTTTGGCGTTTTAACGTAGTCGCTGGCTGCAAAATGCTTCTCGCAGAGCTGAAATGACAAAAAAAAAAATGAATTATGTGGGAACACGTTTCATAATGCCGAAAACGTAAACGGCTCGGTTTGGCTTTCCACACAACAAAAGACGTATGTTCACGTTTCAGGCTCCGACAACGCCAGCAGGCCGATTAAGCTGGTGCTGGATGCGTTCAGCGACAAAAGAATGCGCATTACGTTAACCCATTTATGCCTGAACTTAGGGAGAAATGATTGCTTCTACCGCCTCAGAAACGGGAATAAATTCGAACAACGGTTTCTGCGCCGTCCTATGTAGGACACTAGGCAGATGCACTACTTAGTTGAATGGTACAACTTGAAGCATGACATGCACTTCTTTTTCACACCGTCGCCATGAATGAGCGCACCTTGTTTGCCTCTCTTGAGGGATTACTATGTGGTCAGTGCGGTCAAATCGGCTCGGCACAGATTGGCGGCTTCTCCCACGCAATGGCTTGGAGCCATAGCTCTTCATGTACGCTATCGCTACAGTCCTGCGCCGCAGTTCCGTATAATTGGAATGCATTGTTCGCATCAAGAAGATACGTCATAGTGCCACAATGGCAGTGCGGTACTTTGAAATATTCTGATCCAGTCGGTCAACGCATGTTGGCATTGTATTTGGGACCATGATCGTGGATCTGTTTTCTCTGGAATACCTTTTCACCATTAGCTGTGGTTCAGCCCATGCGCATTTGACACCACGGTAACCGTGCTATTGTCCTTCCAACGGCATACCAAAATTTCCGATTCGGCGTCGACTCTGTAGTCGTTCTAGCCTTGTTTTTCATTTGCTTCTGCGTGAGGATGGGGCAGTTTTCTATGCGGTTATCTCGCACGGTGCCTGTGCACTTCACACCCATTGTCAAAGCGTTCGAATAGCTTTAGACTTGAAAAGAAGTTGTCGAAAAACACATGAAAACAATATTGGAGCTCTTTCACGGTGAGCTGGCCGAGCGGTGTTGACGCCGTACCTTGATAGGGCTCAAGCAGCAGAAATGCAGAGCCAAGGATAGGCTTCCCTTTCACCATCCATGGAAATACTCGCACATGCTTTCATCAATGCTGAAGCAATCAAGTAAAGGAGCATACAACAAGAACCGCTCATTCAACAGCCTAAACAGTGGTCGCAGAGAGAGAGAGAGAGAAATCGACGCCTCATGGAGTTCGCGACGAGCTCATTGTGAGAATCACGTGAGTTTTCCCACAACATTCGACGCCTTGGAACTGGTACACAACCACTAAGTAGTAAAATGCCGAGAAAACATTCATCTCACCAGCATTCACGTTCAGCGACCTATTCTTCTGTTGTGCATAGGTGTTGGTGCTTTCAACAAGCAGGTTGACGACTTCTTCATCGAAAAATTTTTCAAATGCCTCTAGGAGTTAGCGGTGCTCGTTCGGCGGAATCCTGCTCACACGAGTCACCAACTGGGAAGCTTGAGTTCAAGTCACGTTTATCCCACTTGACATGACGTTTCTTCAGTTTAGATGGCGGCTCCTCCTCGTTCTCGCTGTCACTTGGCTCCGAACAGGAGTCCACGACTTCGGCCCGAAGAGTGCTCAGATGGTCCATGTTGGTGCATTCCTCGTCACCGCTCTCTTCATCTGTCACAGCCGCAGCGTAATTGTCGGGCGGAAGAATGGTCACAACTGAAGGCACATCTTCGCCAGCGTCCACACGATTCAAAACGTCGTTGAGCAATAAAATGAACTGCAGGGAATCTCATGACTGCAAGTAAAATAAAAACAGGAATGTACTATGCATCCATACGTATGTCATTACGGTACTACAAGCCTAACGGGCACGACGCGGCACGCGTTCCAAATATACACAACGCCGACACCCCATCTGCCTAGCGTCCTATATGTAGGACACCAATTTTTGACACATCGCCAACAAAGGCGTATCACAGTCATACAAAATTAACTGCACAGAGGAACATTCGTATCGGCAGCATGGAGAACAATCTAAATCTGGTGACATGGCGTTCGGCTACACGCACGCGAAACAACAATTTTGCAACTGCGAGCACGTATCACCTAGACTTGCACGTGAGGAGGGAAGGGCTCATAAACACACGTTGGCGCTAGCTTTTTTACTGATTCGAGTTACAATGAAAAGTTTCAGTGTTAATAAAAAGCCCCCGTATCGAATCATAGGCCATATCTTACCACTGTGTTCTTCGTCGGAGCAAAATCCTTTCGGGAAACCGCTTCTGTCCATGCCGCCCGCCGCACCGGGTCGTTCGGAAACATGTGCACATAGTTCGACTTGCAGTTGGGAGCGCAACAGCAGTCGGGCATTCTTGCAGTTCGTTCACGTGCACAAACACAGCACGGAATCAAAAATATTGTCACGTAGCTGACGGTGAGCTACCTGGTAAGCAGCAGACAGAAAGAGACCCTGCGTCGGCGGTAAACTTAGAGAGAGAGAGAGAGAGAGAGAGAGAGAGAAATGACATTTATTAGCCCCGAAGGAACTAAAGCCCAAGTCCGGGCCTCCTGGTAGGCTCATGCCTCCTGGCCCAGAACGTTCTTGACGTGCTGCACCAGAAGCGGCCACCATAGTTTTTCAAACCTTCGTGGGGGAGTGGTCCACTCCTCCCAGCTGCCAGGACGCTGTTTGTGTGGTAATTTGGAAAGTATTGTCTTTTTCAAGATGGCGTTTTCAGGGCACTCCCACAAGATGTGTTTACTTGATGGATAGGCCCCGCACTGTTTACAAGTGGGGGACCCTGGGTCCCTGTTAATATAATGCGTATAGTGTGGTGTGAGTAATGTGTGTGTTTGTGCTTTTCGTATGATTGAGGCGTCCTCTCTCGAATGCGTGCAGGATGGTGTGTTGAGAATTGTTGATGCTTCCCTGCGAGACTTCAAAATACGTATCCTTTCTTTCCGCTGCATTTTCTGCTCTTCTCTGGGGTTGTACGTATCTTCAACAGGCCAAAGGATGGGAGGTCCCGGATTTTCTGCGCGGGTGAGCTGGTGTGCTCTTACATTTCCTCGCAATCCTTGATGGCCTGGAACCCATTGTATGCGTATGCGTAGAAGGGGGTGAGCATGCATGTACATGTGGAGCTTTGTGCGTATGTGGTAAGGAAGATCGTCATTTTGAATGTCTCTGCAAGCGCTTTGACTGTCTGTTCGGATTGTGATCGTGTCAGATGTGTGTGTCATTTCCGTTATGGCGAGCATTACTGCCAGCAATTCCGCGTCGTGAGGCATTGGAACTCCCAAGTAATTTTTCACAAGCGTCGAGTCATGGCCCACGACCGCTGCTTTGCTGATTACGGCATTATGACTGGCATCTGTGTAGTACGTGCTTTTATCCTCTGTACTCTGCATTACACTTGTTCTTTTTGAGCGCCTATTTCGATTCTTTTCCGGGTGCATATTTTTTGGAATGGGATCTACGGTTATCCTTAGAGAGTTTATTGGGCGGACTTGTGCCCTAACGCAAGCGAACAAAGCAGAAAGCGTGCCTACGGCGTTCGTCGGACTGAGCCAGCGCAAGCGGTGGTCCCCTATTTATACACTTCGCGTCCATGGTCGAAACGCGTCAAGCGACGCCACTCGCGTCGCTCGCGTCCATGGTCGAAACCAACTAGGTGGCGTTGCGTCGATCCGAGCGTTGATCTGAGCTTGGTGACGTAGGCGCTTGGGCGAGGAAGCGGCGCGGGGGCCTTAAGTCTTCTAGGTTGTTGTTGTTGTTGCCTCAAAACATGGCTCGTAGCCACAGGGGGGATTGGTCACCTTCTAGGTGGTGATGATGATGATGATGATGATGATGATGCCTCAACACTTGGCACAACCCACTGAGGAGGATAGGCCACGAACCGGGTGGTATTATGATAGAAATTTGGAATAAATTAATTTATAAATACATAAGCATAAGAATAAAAATAAGTGACTAATTGAAAATGAGAAATAAAGCAATAATAAAAGAAATAAGTAGTCTATACTAAGTTAGTCAGCCTTGCCTGAATAGGAATAGTAATATGAATTTAATAATAAATTAAATACAGCAAAGGAAATACGTAGATTTTGAATAATAATAATAATAATAATAATAATAATAATAATAATAATAATAATAATAATAATAATAATAATAATAATAATATAATTGTGGTTTTGTGACTTTACTTTTTGAATTTGCTAAAGCTATAATTTATTGAAGGATAAGTAAAGTAATCACGTAACAATGGGAAAATATTAATAAGGCAATCTTTTTGTGTCACATAAAAAGTTATAAATGGCTCGGCAAACATTCCCGTGGCCATATCCTAACACCGTGGCTCCAAGTGAGAGTAAAACTGAACTGCTTAACGGCAGTCCTAGATTACGAAGTGGGATTTCTAAACATAGTTGTCGATTATTAGAAAACCGCCGACAGGATAGTAAAAAGTGATCGATAGATTCTGGTTCATTGCAGAGGTAGCATAATGGTGATGCCGCCAGACCACATCTGTGCAAATAAAAATTTAGTTGTGGAATACGGTAACGCATTCTTGTAAATGTTACTTCGAATTGCCAGTTGGGACACCACTGTCGATTCCAAGAATAATTTAGATGTATAAAGTCTGTTGATTTTGCTAGTGCGAGGCTTTTCTTGTCTTCAGTCAAAGAAAACTGCCTATATCTGGCTGCAGTGATATACGCAGTTGCCGGCAGCACAGATATCGCCGGACCCTTTAAAGAAGCTCGTGCTAAAGAATCAGCTATTTCATTAAGTTGGATGTCTCGGTGGCCTGGTACCCATACTAAATGAACTAACTTTAAGTGGGGAGGAGCTAATGTATAAAACGTGTTTAAAGCTGTCAAATTTGTAGATGCGTTAAGCGCGCTGCATACAGAAAGTGAATCTGTGACAATAATAACTTTTGTAACATATGGCGGTAACTTTCTCAATGCAAGAATTATTGCCAGAAGTTCGGCCTGAAAAACTGATGTGTAATCTGGCAGGCGAAGTGAAAAAGACCAATCGAGGGATGGTGAGTGTATTCTCACGCCTGCCTTCTCTTCACACGAGGAAGCATCAGTCGCTATTACATTTATTGGGAAATGGGCCAAATAATCTTGCAAAAGGGCATTCAAATATGTTGGTGGCAGCAGTTTTGCGTTATTGGGGAAAATATCCGCGAATTATATTTTAAAGGACAATGTGGACCTATCAAACGGAATGATTTCCCTAATGTGAACATTTAAAGGTGCTAATTGTGCCTGCACAAATACAACCTGTGGGGTATGTAACCGAGGCCACGTGATCTCAAAAAATGAATTTGGTTCAGTAATAAATATATATTCTGTACGTCTAAGAGGCGATTCATAAGCCCTTAAGTAGGTTTTAACCGTATATTATAAGCATACAGAATCTCGTGTGAAGAGAAGGTAAGCGCGCTTCCTGGTATAACACATTATTAGCAACGAATTTAGGCAGGCCTAAACATATTCGAAGAGCTTCTCTCTCTAAAAGAACAAGTGGTCTTATTTTATATTTTGCACCTCCGGAAAACAAAACACATCCAAATTCTATAATCGGTCGTACATACATACGGTAGATCATAATTAATGTGTCACTTCGCATACCAGATCGCCGGTTACTGATTCTACGTAATAAACCTACAGCTCGTGTCCCTTTCGTTGCAATATTTTCTATGTGAGAACGCCAGCTAAGTTTTTTATCATATGTGATACCCAGGTACTTAAGCGACTCTACTTGTGGAATTGTTCTCTGATCATATACTAATGATAAATGTATCGGCCCGGAAAGCGGAAAGACAAGGACTGCACTTTTGTTTACGTTTAGAGACAGGTGAAGAGTGTGAAGACACGTCTCTAGCATACTGAGGTATGTTTGCAAGGACAGGTAAAGGGAATTGATGTCTCTTGCTGTCGCGATAAATGCGATGTCGTCTGCATAGACATAGAGATGAACTTCCCGGCTCAGTGGAATTGAACTCATCAAAAGGTTAAATAGGACAGGAGACAGAACAGCCCCCTGGGGCACCCCTCTTGTCTGATCGAATTTTGTTGAAGAAACGCCGTTTTGAAAACAATAAAATTTTCTATTTCTTAAAAATGCAAAAATCCATGTCGTTATATATCTCGGAAAATTGTAGGACTGTAATCTGTCCAGTAGTAGTGGGTACTCGACACTGTCATAAGCTTTCGCCACGTCAAGAGTCACTAAAGCACTCAATTCTTTTCTATTTCTAGCAAGTTGGATACGGCTTTCCAAGTCTACATGCGCACACCAAATAGAGAGACCAGGCCGGAAACCTATTTGACTTGGGCTCAGTAACGAATTTTTAGATATATGATCTATCATGCGATCATATAGAACTCTTTCAATAAGTTTTACCATATTTGAGGTAAGAGAAATAGGTCGAATATTGTCAAGATTGTAGCCAGCTGCTTGTTTTTTAAGTAGCGGAATTATTTTGGCTGTCCTCCATTCTTGAGGAATCCAAGCATTTTTTAGAGAATAATTCACGGTGTTTAGAAGTTCCTCAGGAGACATTGCAAACAAAATTTTTAGCATGGCATTGGAAATGCCATCAGGACCTGGTGCTGAGGCAGGCAAAGATCTAACGATATTGGAAAGCTCCGACACTGTGACTTCCACAAAGTCATCCGCGATGGGAGGTCTTAATTGTCGATTCGGCAAACGTGATGTTAAGCGTTGAGCTAATTCCTTTCATATGAATTCTAATGAAGCAGATATCTCGCGTGGTGAAAGAATTATCGATGTAGTAGTTCGCTGATGTCGGTATGAACTTTCTATACCGAAGGAATCTGAACAGTGTTTTTTTGTTGTTAGGCTTAGAGAGGAATTCATGATGTTTTTTTATCATATTCGTCTTTGGCATTCGATACAGTTCTCTTGAATGTGGCAGCTGCAAACTTATAATCACTCCAGTTACTCGGAGACTGATTGTAAAGTAGTTTTTTCCAAGCGGCTTTTCGTCTTCTATAATCCCGCGTGCACTCCGAATTCCAACAAGGAGAATGAGTGCGTTTATCTTTGTTAATACTGAACTGAGATCTTTCATATGAACTTTTTAATACCGCGCAAAGACTCATGGCTTTGATGTCATCCGGCACCGTTATCTGAGAGTTGAGGGTCGCTTTTAATACACTCTGAAATTTCTGGTAATTGACAAAAATTCGCGCCGGAGACTCTAAAGAAGTAAGAGGGCACAGAATATCATATCTAATGGGTAGATGGTCACTGTTTGAAGCAGAGTCGACTGTAGACCAGGAAGTGACGCACATCCTCGAGCTGGCAAATGTTAGATCCAATGCTGATTTATAACGGCCTTGAATAAACGTAACTGTTTTCGTGTTTAAGCAACAAAAATTTTGATTAATTGCCCAGTCCGATAATCTTTTTCCACATGAGTCTGTTCGGAAACCCCAAGCCACATGGTGTGAATTAAAGTCTCCCTACAGATTTCTTTCCTACAAGATTTGACAACGGTATTAAGGTATCGAATATCTTGAACACCTGCGGGAAAATATGTATTAACTAAAGAAAACGGAGAACAACCAGGAATAGTTACATCTATTGCTAGTATCTCGCACTCCGTAGACATGTACTGATATGATATTGTTGCTTTGTGGCATATTTTATTTGTTATCAGGAAAGCGAGTCCTCCGCCTCTCGATGGACGGTCCAATCGAAATCTTGGCCATTTGATAGCCAAGTCTCCTGCAAAAGAATAATGTCGGGAGAAAATTGAGAACAAAAATATACTAAATCTGTGGCTGCAGAAATAATGGAACGGCAGTTCCACTGTAATACCTTTAAAACACCCATGATGAATTAATGCCTACTGCAGAAATCACTTGCTCTAAGATACTGTCTTTTAAAAAATCTTTCTTCGAAAGACTGTCTTTACCGTGTTTTGCGGGTTTTGACTTATGGATAGAACTTGAGGAATTGGGGTTAGCATCGGATTTTGAAATGTTATCTTTAACAATTTTTTTGGTTTGGGAGTGAGGGACAGAGGTGGATGAATTATCATTAGGTGATCTTGTGCGTTTAAACGTCGGAAGATCCATTTCTACGTCCTGGTTGTTTTCCGACACTGATCCAGAGAAGCATCCGTTGTCGGTCTGCTGAGTTGAAGTTGATGGTCTTGTATTTTTAGTGCTTTCTGCAATGACTGGCGAGGGATCTATTAGTTGCCCAGCGTTCGATGTAATGGGATTTGTAGGAATCTGTGAGCTAGTGTTAGGGCTCGTTACAGAACTGAAAAGCTGAATCATTTGTGATGTCATCACATGAGCTAGAGTCTCCGATAGGTTTGATGTTAGTCGTTCCATAGCTTTTGACAGCGCTTTTTCGACAGCTATCGCAATAGCATCGGAAAGGGTTGAGTCTGCAACCATTTGCTGACGGGCTGTCACTCCTGCATATTCCTTAGATCTTCCCTGGACCTCAGCAACAGCATCACGGCGTGAGCAACGTCTGCTTTCAATTACTTCCAGGATTTGAAGTTCCTGTGTTCTCGCAGGACAGTTCGAGTAGTTAGCGTGGTGACCACCACTACAGAGACAGCATTTCTCTTCTTCGGATGAGCAATCAGTAAAATTGTGGTTGTCACCGCAATTACGGCAACGTGGGGCAGATCTGCAGCCCCTCACGTTGTGACCGAATCGCCAACAGTTGGCGCATTGTAGAATGCGTGGAGCCAGAGCTTCAACCTTATATATAAGGGGCCAGACCTTGATTTCTGTCGGTCGCAATGTACCAGCACATGTGATTATCACTGACTCAGTTGGAGTCTTCTTATTATCAATCACTCGGCTACACCGGTAAACGGAGATGACACCAGCCACCGAAAACATCTCTAAAAACTCTTCCGGGGTTAAACTGACGTCTACACCT
This sequence comes from Dermacentor silvarum, assembly GCF_013339745.2. NCBI lineage: Eukaryota > Metazoa > Arthropoda > Arachnida > Ixodida > Ixodidae > Dermacentor > Dermacentor silvarum. Next base: position 43,926,241 of record NC_051155.1, on the reverse strand, counting down.
CGTACAATGCCTCTAGAGCATGCAAGATGCGGTGGGACGAAACATCTCACCGGATGTGAAGCGAATGTTGAGCAATTGAGCAGTTCCTTGGCACAGTTGTGGTCTGGCGAGCAACATAACATACCTCCCTTGCCGAACTGGCGGACCTCAGTGATCTGTCGGTAGTGAGTTGACGCCTTCTGTAACTCCACCTGAATCGTCTTCGGGTTTTTCATGTTAATTATACCCCCGTCGGTAGGCACCATGGCCACGGGAACGTAGCCGGTTCCACTGCGGAGAAAAAACTCAAGCAGTAGCTCCTGGGGAGCCACCGAGGCTGACCACGGGGAAGCCCCGAGGCCAGGTGATGAGACAGACATGAAGCAAGGCTGAATAACTCAAAAACACATAAGAATTCTTCAAACGGAAATAAAAAGAGTAACGTAAGATCAAGGTGAACAAAGAAAATACCACCCGATACTTGACCCAAGCCCACAAAGCAGGAGATGCTATTACAGGGATCAAACGCAGGAACGTAGGAATCGAACGCCTCAGTCGAGCCGGCCTGGCAAGAATCTTCGCGGCGTTGCAGGGGCGACGACTGGTCGGTTCCCAGCGCAGTTCCTTCTTCTTCGATCGATGCTGCTCTAACGGCGCAGCTTCTTCTAGGTGGTGTTGGCCCAGCAGGCAGCGGCCAGCTCCTCGCGCACCCTTCTACTTTCTCTTCCTTCGGGCTGCGCCGTGCAGCGTGACAATATGTTCGTTTATTTGGGTACCTGATAATTTTTACTCTATAATCCTTTTTTCTGCCTCCGGAAAACAAACGAAACCAGTGGCATAAGACATGCTTTGACAAGTAATGAAACTCTTGCGTTTGGAATCACATTATTTTATGGTAATAAATCTAGTCATAAGTTGTGTTCAGAAATTGTTATATATCGCTCAATTTTTTATATGCTATGTCTTAACTGCTCAACTGACCTTTCGTCAGGAAAACATTTCTTGGTTGTATCTTTGTGTATTAAAACTTTTACAAGGCGTTACATTGCCTTTTTCATAGATGTGTATTTGTGCGTCTTAATACGCACAAAACACGTATATATAACTGAATCCGCTTGTCGCATGGGTTATCCGAGAGACGCCAGTCTCTTGGCGGTGCGAGGAGAGTCAGCCTGTAAAACTGAACTGTCGCCTACTCTGAGGACATACTCATATAAGCTCGTCACTTCAGTGAACCATCTTTCGAGGTCACACGAAGCTTCACATGTAACGGTTATTAAAGGTTATATATATATATATATATATATATATATATATATATATATATATATTGCCACGCGTTAGTAACGCTAGAGGACGAGGACGAAGAAGTGTTGTTGGCTGCTGCGGCCGAAACAGTAAACAGCCGTTCGCTCGGAACTGACTGCCTGCCTTTTCCTCTCGCGACAAACTGGTGGAGGTGCTGGGTACACATACGCCCTATGCCTGCTGATCCTGAACCAGAAGCTACCAACGCCAGTACCTCAGAGACTGCAGAAATCCATCGAAGCAGCCGTCGCCTCCAAGGTCTTCCACCGCAGTACAGTCCCCTGGCAAACTCTGCGAGGAAAATGGCAACAACAACCGCAAGCCAAACCGAGGTGATCCCAAATGCTGCTGTACCTTGCATTGTCAACGCGCCTCGCACGCCTAACTCGTTCCACGGCGACGCCTTTGAGGACGTAGAGGACTGGTTAGACCATTTCGACCGGGTCGCCACCTTTAATGACTGGGATGCTCGCCGTAAGTTGAAGAACGTCTACTTTTCCCTTTTAGACGCGGCAAGGGTATGGTACGAGAACCACGAAGCTTCGTTTACCAGCTGGCAGGAGTTTTACCGCCTGCTTCGTGACGCCTTCAGTACCCCCGAAAGGAAAGAAAGAGCCGAACAGGCACTATCTTCCAGGTTCCAAATGCCGAACGAAACCGTCGCCATGTTCGTGGAAGACATGACACGATTGTTCAGTCGGGCCGACCCACTAATGCCAGAAGACAAGAAGGTGCGCATGTTAATGCGAGGCGTAAAAGAACAGCTTTTCGCGGGCCTCGTGCGCAATCCTCCTACAACGGTGTCTCAGTTCGTCCGTGAGGCAACAGTCATGGAGCGCATGCGTCGGCAGCGGCTATCGCAGTATGAACACCAGACCACCATGACTGCGGCATGCTCGCTTGTACCTGCAAGGGATGACAGGGAGTCCCTTACCGAACTAATACGGCAGGTTGTTCGAGAAGAACTCCACAAGTATTATGGATCGGCACCTCCGAGTGCCGCGGCCCTTACGGACGTCATTCGGGAGGAAATCAGGCAGGTGGTTCATCCCTCGCCACCAACGCGAACCGAACCTCCCACGCTCTCGTACGCCGATGCTCTTCGGGTTTCTACGCCGTCGACGGCCAGTTTCCCGCATCCACCTACAGAGCCTCCTCGACGCTTCCCAAGCCCAAGCCACCGCACGACTCTCCAATCAGACTTTCGTCCTGGTCCGCGGAAGTCAACGGTATGGCGCGCTCCCGACAACAGTCCGTTCGTTGTGTTATCACTGTGGGGAGGCTGGACACTTCTATCGCGACTGCCATTACCGACGGATTGGTTTGCGGGGATACCATCCGGACGCCCGTTGCCCGCGCTATGGCGAACGCCCACACGAAATCGAGGAGTACTTAGAAAGCAACCGTCTTCCTCCTGTCCCTCAGCGAAGACAGTCGCGGTCACCGTCACCTCGTCGGTACACATCACCAAACCGCGCTCGACCCGCCTTTGATTCCACTGGAGTCACCGGCGGAAGCCCGCGCCAGGGAAACTGAAAACGGCGACCTCCGGGGGTGAGGCCGCTGTCATGCGAACCGTCAAATATCCTCCGCCGACGCCACCCCCTCGCGACGTACCGCTGACGCCTCGCCAAAAGAGCTTCTGCTGCTATTACTGTTTCCGTCGACTGTTATCCGGTAACTGCACTTGTCGATACGGGAGCTAATTACTCGGTTATGTGTGCCTCACTGGCCAATCGGTTACGCAAAGTGCTGACAGCGTGGGACGGCCCACATCTGATCACGGCTGGAGGACAACTCGTGTCACCCATTGGAGGATGCACCGCCAGACTTACAATTTATACTTCGACCTTCGTAGCGTCTTTCCTTGTGCTGCCCAAGTGTTCTCGACTGGTTATATTGGGCATGGATTTTCTTCAGGAATATGGGGCGATCATTAATCTGCGTGACTTGTTCGTGACTTTTTCGAACAATGTTTCTTCGGATTCTGATGTTAAGGATGAACATAATCGCGCGGCTTTACGCGTGGTCGATGACTGCGTAACGTTACCGCCTCGAAGTAGCATCTTCGTCCTTGTTGAGTGCCCTCAAGACCACCTAGATATGGGCATCGCCGAAGGTAACCTCACCATTTTGCTGGATCGAGAAGTCGGCGTCGCACGAGGTCTCGTAGAGCTCCAAAATAGGCAAACCACGATCCTAATTACTAACTTCAGCGGCGAATACAAGCACTTTGCGAAGCATACCACCATTGCCTACTTTGAAACAGTGGACGAGTCCAACGCATGTGCTTCGGTAACGACAATCTCGATGCAGGAAAACAGCGATGTGGACTTGACCAGTCACATCAACGTCAATCCACAGCTGAAACAACCCCAACAGGAGAGGCTCCTCAGCCTACTATCATCATTTACCGACTGTTTTGCCACCACGTCGAAGGTCAAGCAGACTCCTCTAACCAAGCACAGAATCATCACTGAACCGACCATCCAACCTGTTCGCCAACACGCTTACCGCGTGTCACAGAGAGAACAGGATGCTATTCGTCATCAAGTTAAGCAAATGCTGGATGATGATGTCATTCAACCATCGACAAGTCTTTGGGCATCACCTGTTGTACTAGTTAAGAAGAAAGACGGTTCACTACGATTCTGTGTAGATTATCGCAAACTGAACAAGAAGATCACGAAAATGGACGTTTATACACTTCCTCGGATTGACGACTCCTTGGATCGTCTGCGGAATGCCCGTTACTTTTCTTCAATGGATCTACGTAGCGGGTACTGGCAGATTGAAGTTGACGAACGGGACCAGGAAAAAACGGCGTTTATAACACCGGACGGCCTCTATGAATTTAATGTCCTCCCTTTTGGACTGTGCTCCGCTCCGGCCACATTTCAACGCATGATGGACACAGTTTTATCTGACCTCAAGTGGCACTCGTGTTTAGTCTACTTAGACGATGTAGTTGTTTTTTCAACCACGTTTGAGCAACACATCGAGAGGCTTGAGGCTGTTCTTCAGGCCATCCGCACCGCCGGCCTGTCTCTGAAGCCCGAAAAATGTCACTTCGGATACGAGGAGCTTAAATTTCTGGGTCATAATGTCAGCAGCACCGGTATTCGCCCTGACCCTGACAAAGCCACGGCAGTTGGTTTGTTCCCGATACCGAAGACAAAGCACGATGTACGCCGATTTCTAGGGCTTTGTGCTTATTACCGCCGTTTTGTGCCAAATTTTTCTGAGATTGCCGAACCTTTGCAACGACTCATCAAGAACGACGTGACATTTATTTGGGGCCCGGCTCAATCCCACGCTTTCCACGACCTTCAGCGACGTCTACAGACACCACCGATCCTTGGTCACTTTGACACAGAGGCCGACACAGAAGTGCATACTGATGCTAGCAACGTTGGTCTCGGAGCCACACTCGTACAATTTCAAGCTGGTGTTGAGCGCGTTATTGCCTATGCCAGCCGCACGTTGTCTGCTGCTGAAAAAAACTACTCAGCAACTGAAAAAGAATGTCTGGCGGTCGTGTGGGCTATCCAGAAGTTCCGGCCATGCTTGTACGGACGCGCCTTCCGAGTCGTCAGCGATCACCACTCTCTCTGTTGGCTGGCGAATCTCAAGGGTCCTTCGGGACGTCTCGCAAGATGGAGCCTTCGGCTACAGGAATTTGACATGACAATTGTCTATAAGTCTGGTCAGAAACACACCGACGCCGATTGTCTCTCCCGCGCCCCCGTCGAACCCGCACCAACAGATACTGACGAGGACTGCGGTTTTCTTTGTAGTCTTCCATCTCTAAACCTAGCTCAACAGCAACGCCAGGATTCAGAGCTGCAACCCCTGATCGAATACCTTGAACGACGCCACCAACAACCCCCGCGGCAGTTCGCGCGTCACGTGTCCTCTTTCTGCCTACGCAGCGACATCCTCTACAAGCGGAACTTTCATCCCACGGAAACCGTTTTTCTACTCGTTGTTCCCGCTTCTCTCCGCGACGACATTTTACGTGCATGCCACGACGAACCCACGTCCGGGAATCTTGGTTTCACGCGTACTCTGGCAAGGATCAAGAAGAAGTACTACTGGCGAAAACTCACAAAAAGCGTGAAGCAGTACGTCCGAACTTGTCGTGATTGCCAACGTCGCAAAGTTTCATCAATGAAACCAGCCCGTCTGCTTCAGCCTGTACGACCTCCTTGCTCACCTTTTGAACAGGTCAGGATGGATTTACTCGGCCCGTTTCCCAAGTCTTCAGCTGATAACCGCTGGATTGTTGTCGCCACCGATTACTTGACCAGATATTGCGAAACCCAAGCCGTTCAGCGAGCTACTGCTTCGGATGTGGCCAACTTCTTCGTCAAAAATATCGTCCTGCGACATGGTGCTCCAGCTGTCGTCATCACAGACCGTGGTACGGCCTTCACCGTGCAGTTGGTCAGAGATATTCTGCAGCTGAGTGGTACAACGCACCGTACGGCAACTGCATATCACCCACAGACCAATGGGTTAACTGAGCGTCTCAACAAAACGATTGCAGATATGCTTTCCATGTATGTCGCCACGGATCACAAGAATTGGGACGAACTGCTCCCGTATGTGTCATTTACGTATAACACTGCGCTTGAAGAAACCACCGGGTTTCCTCCTTTTCGTCTGGTATATGGACGCGACGTCATCACTATGCTCGACGTGAAGCTTCTACCAACTTCGTCTGATACGACCGCCCCAGATACAGACGCTTTTGTTCAGCGTGCCGAAGCAGCGCGGCAGCTTGCACGGCAACAAATTCTATCTCGGCAAAGTCAAGACGCTCGTCGATACAACATCCGCCACCGAGTCGTAACATATAAGCCAGGAGATCTCGTGTGGATTTGGACCCCTATACGTCTACGAGGTCGCTCAGAAAAATTATTGCGCCGTTACTTTGGGCCCTACATAGTTCTTCATCGCATAAATCAAGTCAACTACGAAGTTGTTCCAGCAGAATCATCGCCCCAATCGCGTAGACCACGCTCCTCCGACATTGTTCACGTCTCCAGGATGAAGCCCTACCACTGGCGCTGACGCCAGTTCACAAACTTTGTGGTGCGGTGCCTGTCCTCACGTCCGTTGTCTTTTTCATTTCTTTTATTTTCTCCCTATGCTATTTAACCCGTCACCCACTTTCGTGGCTTAGCTTTCACTGTTCTTTCGTGCAGTGGCATCGAGACGATGCCTCTTTTTTTTTTTTTTTTGGAGGGAGGGGTAATGCCACGCGTTAGTAACGCTAGAGGGACGAGGACGAAGAAGTGTTGTTGGCTGCTGCGGCCGAAACAGTAAACAGCCGTTCGCTCGGAACTGACTGCCTGCCTTTTTCTCGCGACAATATATATAACCTTTAATAACCGTTACATGTGAAGTTTCGTGTGACCTCGAAAGATGGTTCACTGAAGTGACGAGCTTATATGAGTATGTGCAAGACCTCAGAGTAGGCGACGACAGTTCAGTTTTACAGCCTGACTCTTTATATATATATATATATATATATATATATATATATATATATATATATATATATAGAGAGAGAGAGAGAGAGAGAGATAGATGAGAAGCACAACTGCGCGTTTCTCTGAGGTTTATTCACCCAAGTTTCGGTCGGCGGACCGACCCCTCTCTCTCTATATATATATATGTATATATATATATATATATATATATATATATATATATAGAGAGAGAGAGAGAGAGAGAGATAGATATATGCATATATACATGGGTGCATGGGGCTCAGAAAGCTGGTCCCCCCCCCCCCCCAGAAAAATGAAAACTTTCCGCGTATGAGTAGATTAGTTATCAATAAGCATCATTTTCAAATCAGTAGACTCTCAGGTACATAATCAGGTTTTCTCGAAGATATTGCCGCTGTGCGACCCGCGTCGGCCCTCCGTTCGTCGTCGTTTCAAGCGGTTGCGTGCCTAGTTTCCTTCAGCTCTCCCGGCGTGGCGGTCCCGTCGCGCGTGTCTAGTTTCCTCTGGCTCTCTGAGCTGACGGTTGTCTTCCACGCGATTTTATGCCGCTGATCAAAATAAAACTGTGTGCGCGTGTGTCTTTCTTCGGGATGACCGTCGTCGCCACTCAAGAGAAATAAAATGTCCTCATATACCTTTGATCAAAATTCTGTGTCACCTCTGTGTCATGTGCTAAACTGCTTCGCTGGTAATCCACCAACACAGCAGTTGAATGGCCCGTAATTTTTAATATTCTTCATCACGTTCAAGCCCACAACTTTCCGAGCACGTCTTTCGATCTTCCGGATCAACTGCTGTCGGCCGACATGTACCAGACTGCCGCGTCAACGCCCACTTTCTGTGAACACCTGCACAAACATCAACACCCGCCATAAACCTTCAGCGACGGCAGCAAACGAAACAGGGATAATGCTTTGTGCGCCGCAAGTGTATTATAGCATAGGCGCGCGCTCAGCACGGAGGGCTATGGTCTTCGTCACTGTGCCAGGTGTGTTTTTACTATGAAAGTGCTTTTGCTAGCGTGAAAGAAGCCCGCTAATACACGCAAAGTGCTTCGAGCGGCAAGTCGCGCAGCAATAGTATTGCGTGTATTTGCAGCTGGCTTCTTTCAAGCTCGGAAAAACACTTCTATGTAGCACGTATTGATCGAGCAACAGAAAGCTGTATCGGGAGTTTTTCATGTTGCTCTACAATTTTCTCATTGACATGTTTCATCTAATTATAATATTTCAGAAGTTGAATAATTAATTATTGCAAAATTAGTCTGAGAATAAGGCCGTAAAGTTACGCTTACTGCAAACACACAGTTACCCTTGCCCGGCCGTCTTACGCCACTGTAATTAGCCGAACTTATACCCGACTGATGCGTGTAAGGCACGCGGAAACAAAGGAACGCTGCGGCACATGGTCTGGGAATGTGCCGGAAACAACGGTACCGAAAACGCCACCGTTCGCGACGCGCCCATAACGGCAGGCGTTACCAGATTACAGGAAGCCTCGAGCTCGCTCCCTCCCGCCGTCGCCCCGGTTGCGGAGACCACCGGGGACCTTCTCAGTCGGCGTCGCCGCCGCTGGGAGGCGGCCCTGAAAAGTTCAGAGCTGGAAGACCAGCTCTGGGACGTCCGGCAAGCCGAAGATGCCGCCCGAGTCCAAGGACTTCGAGCCGCCATGCACCTGAGGCCACTAAAGCCAAACTGCCGGCTCTTTCAATAAAGTTTATTTCTTCTTCTGAGTATCTCCAAGTGACGGCAAACCTTACCTTCGTTCAGTCGAGCTACCTGGAATCTGCATATTTTAAAGTTTGGCTCAAGTTACATGCAACACCCTCTATATCCGTACGGCTTCATCAGCGCTCGTGGCTGCTTGGTTGACTCGCCATGACACCGCAGGCTCAGCAGTAGCTGGCTGCATCGTCGTTGAAACGACGAAGACCGTGCCCGACGGGACCCTCGGGACTCCTTCCCCAACTGCAACACTAGGCGTTTCACTTAAGTGTTTATCTTTTATACTACAGAAAACTGGGCGAATTGTTTTGAATACGCATTTGCGTGTCTGGCGTTGTGTTTCGTCGTTTGTTTTGCCGCGTTAACAACTGCGTATCTCTTTCACCGTGGTCGTGTGTGCGCCAAGGAGGAAAAATGTGGAAAGAAGGTAATACAAGACTAAGACCATCGACATTTGGTTACCAGAGAGTAGCGAGAAACGCAACGTCATGACCTCTGCTACATCTTCTATAGACCCCTCAACGTGACGCCCGCCGTCGGTGGCTGATACTAATGGCGGCGTAATATCCATGAACTCACGCGGTGCGGTGACAGCTACTGACGCCATGTTCGCTCCCACTTACCCCTCCCCGTTGGCGCTGAGCCGTGCTCCCTCAAGGGCTGCAGAAGATAGCGCCAACCTTTCCCTTTCCCTCAAGAACCACTTATCCATGTGCTGGAACATCATTTGCGAAAAAGCTTCATCTTAATACAATCTACTTTTGAATTCCATCTCACTTATATGCCTGCGTGGTGAAAGGTGCAATCGATGATGAATCCGTAACCTCAAGTTTGGGATACAACGGGGAGCACTATGAGACAGTTACGGTACTGCACTTTTATCTTCATTTATTTTTAAAAGCCACTTACTATGACTCACGGTAAAATAAAAAAAAAACACCGCATATCCACCAAGTGATTGATGTTGGGTGGGCGAAGCACCGGGGGATCATTCGGGAAAACGCCGGAAGCGTTCTCCGGAAGCCGGAAGCTGGCTTCCGGAACCGGAAGCGGAACCGGAAATGGAACCGCAAGCGGAAGCCGGAGCTTAGCATATATATATATATATATATATATATATATATATTGCGCGACAGCTGTTCAACCTCGACGACGGCTTATTATGCAGGTCGCGCGCTGAAGAGAATCACGCTGGCCATGATGATGAGTATATAGAGATGAAGAAGGGGTAATATAATGCTCACAATATATATATGCATATACATACATACATGCATCATACATACATACATACATACATACATACATACATACATGCATACATACATACATACATACATACATACATACATAGCGGTATCCATGCCAACCAAAGCTACGGACTACGAGGGACAAGGCTCGGCCCTAAGGTGCTTCGCCCGTAAAAGAAGTCTGTGAAACATCGACAGAGGCGACTAAGCAGCCGCACATAATAAATGACCGAAAACAGTAAACGAAGAAAAGTTAACGACCGATTAACCATTACCTTTATTCATTTCTTGTGTTAGTAAAGAGCAGTCAACAAAAATCGGTGACGTTGCAGCCTACTGGTACTGCGGAAGACAAAGCTGCCCACTGGGCTTGTGGCTTTGTCAATGCAAACACAATGATCCACGTGTGAAGCGTCGTTCGCGCACTTGTTTTGGCAGATTCTCGTACACTATTTATCTCGTTCCAGTTATATGTTCGAGCCGTAAGCGGAAGCTTTTTGTAAATATTTCCCACACGTGGAAGGGCGTTCCACATAACATCGTCGGGCATCACTCGCGCAAGCATGCGGGACATCGTCCCACATACTTAAGCACAGTTTCATGTATACACATTTTTGTTTGTTGTTTAGTAACTGCACATCGATTATTCTAGGCACAAAGAGGTGTGTGAATTGGTTCCAGGTATACATAAAGGTCAAAAGTAACAGGTATGGAGGGACACCTTTCCTGATAGCAATGCCACATATTTACTGCTTTGTGAATAACAAAAGAAAAAAAAATGTCGCAGTTTCACCCGAAAAGCGAAGCATCAATTGCGATAGAAAATTAGAGAGCTATACGAAGTAAGGATGGTAGTTTTATCCACTGTATAAACTTGGACATGTAGCAGCATCAGCAACGCGCAGAACTGTTGTCGACACTGTCGGCGTATTGCCCGCGTTCGCACCAAACGCGCGCGGCAATACGCCGCCGCGTTGGTGCGACTGCTGCCGGTGCCTCTGGCGGCGGCTCGGAGATTTTCGACGAGTTCAGAACGGGACGCTCGTCGAGCAGCGTCGGAAGTCTTTACCACCTTCTCGCGTCGCAACGTTTTATTGCGATAGAAATTATATGGACACTTCAACGGGATTTTCGCGGTCGGCGTCGTCGTCGCCGTCGCCGTCTGGTTCCGTATAGATTCCAAGGGCGATAAAATCGTCGCCGCGCGCCGTACGAGTAAAAGCGCGCGGGGGACGCGCGCTATCACGGAGAGCCAACGCACGGCGGAAAGCAAACGCGATTGTCGCCCAAAAGGCCGTGGGGGTATGGGGGGGAGGGAGGCGGGGCGACGCTGTGCTACGGCACCAAATGCTTATCTTGCAACCCAGCTCAAGGAGAACTGGCAACGCAACGCAATCTCCCACGCGAAAGAAAAAAAAAAAAAAAAAAGCAGCGCGGGAGGGACGGGGGTGCAGCTTCTACTCTGCCAACAAATACGCTTGCACTGGCTGTGGTGGCGTCGCCCGCACCGTCTCTTTATCTCCACCACGGCCAGGCTCGCCTGGCCCGCGCACTCGCTTCTTAAGAAGCGAGCGAGCGCGCGCGCCAGTCGAGCCCGGCCGTGTCTCCACACGGCTCTGACCTTTATCCGCTGTCCATTCGCCGCTCAGTTTCCGTTGAAGCGATAGACCGCAAGATTCTTCGCCCGCTGGAGCGGCCGCGCCAGCGTTTTGACAGTCGTTGTCTGCGGTCATTCAGTGTCGATCATCTATTCATGTTTGCTTGTGCGCGATGACACCACGCTTGTCAATTCAGTTAGAAAGCGAATGTGTCCAAGTTAAATGCGGCCGATAAAACTACTCTACTATCCCTACTCCGAATAGGTCTCTACCAATTTGCTATCGCAATTGATGCTTCGCCTTTCGGACGAAACTGCGACATTTTTTATATAAATACGCTTTTGGTGCCGCAGCTAAATATCGCCTCCTCTCCCTCCCTCCCGTCCCCCCACGGCCTTTCGCGCGACGGAAGATGTCGCGTTTGCTCTCCGCCGTGCATTCGCTTTCCGCGAAAGCATGCGTCTCTCGCGCACATACAGCATACGGCGCGCGGCGACGATTTCATCGCCGTTGGACTCTATACGGAACCTCACGGCGACGCCGACGGCAAAAAGCCGCTTGGAGTGTTATATAATTGCTATTGCAATAAAAGGTCAGAAAGTTTAAATATATATAGAACGACGTTGCATATATTTCGCCATTTTATGTGGTACGTCGTTCAATTTCGGTAAGTGGGAAATATTTACAACGATTTTCCACTTATATCGGGAACCCATAGACGGAACAAAATCAGAGTGCATTCCTGGGAGGTCATCCACGCCGTGGATAATTACAGGGACGGTCGCCGGAAGACAGGCAACGGCGCTCAGCCGACGCACTCGGTGCCCGGCGGACATCCTGAAATTCCCGAAGCACAGCACACTCCTCCTGGGTACGGGGAGCACCGGTAGGCCCCGTACTGGTCACGGCAGCACGTGCCCGAGCTGCATACCATCCACGTAGGGCACGGCACTGAGGGGTCTGCGACCAGTAAAGCACGCGATTATTATTTTTATTATATGGTTTGTACACATATACACACAAAGACACGAATGAAAAGGGGAGGGAGTAAGCTGACAACTGCCACCCAGAGGGGCACAACGCCTGCCTGCTCTTTCAGGAGGGGGGAATAGAGGTAATTTATATAGAAGGAAACAAAAGAGAAAATAAAGAAATGACGGAGACACAGACAGAACAAAACAAAAACACAAAGAATGTCTATAAACGGGAGGCCAAGGCAGTATCCTTCAGAAATGTTAGCAGGGCTCAATGGGCCTGGTCACGTCGAGCAGCGCACCCTCTTGGAAAGAGGCAATCGCCAAGGGTCGCACATCGCAGTCCAATAAGTCTATATTCCTGAATTAGCAATGCGCGCTGCGCAACAAATGCGGGACACTCGATATGTCAAGTGTCTCACAGGATCCACAAAACGTACATGACGGGCTGTCCACACATCTTTGTCGGTATAGGCGTTCGCGCACCAACACAGATCCAACCCTTAACTTCTATAACAGGGCTCTAGCACGACGGGCCAAGCCTCGACCACGAACACGGGGAGGGAACGATCCATATGCAACACGCCATTCTGGGTGCTGCTTCAGGAGGTGTCGGCGTATCAGAAGACGAGCGTTTTCAAATATACAGGAAATGTCAGGGCAGTTGCATTCGTGGAGGGCACAACATGAAGCGAGGCGATCAGCCTCTTTATTTCCAGCGATGCCCACGTGCGAGGGTATCCACTGGGCAATGAGGGACACTCCACGCGAAGTAAATTTGCCGGCAGATACTTGGATACTGCCTAAAATTGGGCTATCGGCATCTTGTCTCAGTCTGCTGAGGGCAGCACGGGAGTCTGTAAGAATGACGACCTTCAACGCGTTTAATTCTTTGTGTACGTACTCCAGAGCAACATCAATCGCTGCCAGTACTGCAGTTGTTGATGAGGTTGGATGAACTATTCTAAACAGGGTAGAAGAAGGCTGTAGAAGAGCCTTAAGCGTCGCTGCGTACAGATGCGTCCGTGAATACTTTAATATAGCCTCCAAATTTTTCAAATAGGCGGGACTGGGCCAATTGAAATATTGCCGAAACAGGCTGGCTAGACTTTTTCTGTATTTCGTTAATTGACAGATGAATGGGAAAGAAACATTTGTTGTGCTTCTTCAGAGTTGTGAAGGAAGTAGTGTCTTCTGAACTGCGAGCAATGTCCACAAACAATGCCGCCATTTTCCCCGTGCGAGAGAACGGGCGCTGAGTAAGCCGATTAATGAGTGCTTGGCCGTCTGATGCTCGGTGCAAGCACTCGATATGGTGTAGCGTTCTCTGGTCTGCTTGCAAGCTCAGGGGCAACTGGTGCGCTTCTGTGAGTAGTGGAACAGATTGCGCCTCGCGGGGTAAGCCAAGCAAAGCAACACGATGGTCCAGGGAATCGCCATGATTCAGACACACAGCTCTGACACTGCGGCAACCGGTAAAAACGTGGCACGTGTGGTCGTAAATAGAAGGACGCAGATATCGCAATCGAAACAATTGGGCAGATATGAACCCTTAGGCCATATCTACCCCATATGGCCATATACGTATACAGCTCAAACTTATTTATATCTTTAAGGTAAACAAATATATATTATTGCGACAGCAATTATATGGACACTTAAAAGCAGATTTCTGCCGTCGGCGTCGCCGTCGCCGTGAGGTTCTGTACGACGTCAATGGAGATGAAATCGTCGCCGCGCGCCGAACGCTGTATGTGCGAGTGAAAGGGCGCGAGGGACGCGCGCTTTCACGGGGAGTGAACGCACGGCGGAGAACAAACGCGCGTTCTGCGCTGTGATGATGATGATAAGTGGTTCTTGAGGGAAAGGGAAAGGTTGGCGCTATCTTCTGCAGCCCTTGAGGGAGCACGGCTCAGCGCCGATGCGCTGTGCTCCCATAAGGGCTGCAGAAGTAGGCGTCTCTTTCCTCCTCTACATTCACCATATATGTAGAGCAAACGTGCCTTCTTCCGACGCGCGACAGGCCGTGGGGGAGGGGGGGGGGGAAGGGAGGCGACGTTTAGCTGCGGCACCAAGTGCTTATTTATATCAGAGGCTCCGGCAACAGTCACCAACGCCGCACGCATTTTGAGCGAACGCGGGCAAAACGCCGACGGCGTCGACAACAGTTCTGCGTGTTGCCGGTGCTGCTGCATGTCCAAGTTTATACAGCTGATAAAGCTGCTATCATTACTCCGTATAGCTCTCTTCAAATTTGCTATCGCAATTGATGCTTCGCCTTTCAGGTGAAACTGCGACAACTTTTTCTTATTTACTTATTATTTATATATTTATTTAAACAAATAAAATACTTACATAACCACATACGGCCTCATATCTCCATTGTGAGCAGGATAAAAACCATTCTGGCTTTTGCGTAATAAGCCGCCTAGTATTGTCTACACATACTGCGTGCCATAACTTTCGCACAAGCACAAGCAAGGGACTATGTATATATAATATTTACTTATTTTTGATGTTGTGCTGCTGCTTGTTATGCTCGATTTGTTTGTCGACGTCGATGTATTTGTTTGATTCCAGGGTACGTTAGTGTATCTTTGATGTGTTCACACTGAAAACTATAGATACATTTGACAATTGAGCAGAATTAGTTCTCACGAGTAACGCCTGCGACCGCTGGTGTCGCGGCGCGCGGGCGCATAATCCTAGGGATATTTTCATATTTCGCACGTTTTCTTTATAACTCAGAGAAAATTACGCGAAATATAGCATACTGAAAACAACTGAATCGGGTGTTGTAAAACACAATTATTACTTTTCTATCAAAATTTGCGCCATCAAATTAGTAATTAATAAGTCCGTTAATTAAAATAATCTAACTATCGGTAGTTAAATTATATTAAAGAATACTCCTGGTGCAGTATGTCACTGCTGACAGAATACCATTTATTGCGACGGCGTATATTCTATATTTTATTTTTAAGAGCTTGGCTAACGTTAGGAAACCCTGCATATAATCAGCTAGACGCCATTTATATCCTCATATGTGAAAGCACATCAAACATACAAGAGGCAAGCGTCAAGCGCTTTTTAATGGCTATATTGAATTTTGCGTTCTACTATAAGGCATACGAGACATTATGCCTCCGCAAACACATAGTTTGAATTACTTAATTGGGTGTTAGATGCATGCGAATGAATTCGAATTTCAATCAGAGTGATTGATTTATTCTGATGACATCAAAAATGTTGGCGTCTGTAGAGCCGCCGACTTCTCCACAAACAATAAATTGTACAATGAGCAAATAATGATAATGTGACATGAAACGAAAAACTAACGACCAAACGGTCCGGCAATAAAGCAGATTTCCTAAACATGTTTACCAACAACACTCAGTATAGAAACGAAAACACCACACAATCAATCTATAACCCACACAGAATGCTGCGACATAGCAGTAACGAACAAGGTCATTTGATACAAGGATTTGATACACGCAAAATTGCCGCGCGACTGGCCGCTCGAGGCACTTTGCGTGTATTCGCGGACATCTTTTACGCTCTTAAAAACACTTTTATGTAGCACGTATTGAGCAACAGAAAACTGTATTGGGAGTTTTTCATGTTGCTCTACAATTTTCTCATTGGCAAATTTAATATAATTATAATAATTGAGAAGTTAATTAATTAAATGAGATTAATTATTTAATTAGGCGGAATCCAAAAAAAAATAATCTGAGGGTCTCCAAGCGACGGCAAACAACATTACCTTGATTCTGTCCAGCTACGTGGTCATTTGCATATTTTTAATGCTTGGCCCAAGTTATGTGAAGCACCCTGTATTTTTAGGGCGCCGAAGGGGCCAAACATGAAACAGAAAAGACACTGCGAAACCTGTGACGTCACACTGACGCATCCCGGAGTTGAGCTTATGGCGCGAAATTTAAGAAAAGGAAGCTTGGCCTTCATTACCCGTTTCCGCTAAGTCAGTGAAAATAGTTTTTTTTTTATGGAATAATTTACCAGTCCTAACTCATTTAATACCGCTGTTTAGATCTCCCATTAATTATCAAGCTTAGTAGCGTTGTAAAGATGACTGCGACGACAATCAGAGCGCCTCGCCACTCACACGTGTCCGAGGGCACGTTGTCGAGGCTGGGGTACTTTTTGGAGGCGAGGACCGTCCGTCCGCGTTCGTCATTCAGCGACCGGCACCGGTGACCGGCTTGCTGGTCGAAGTGCTCGCATCGCGTGCCTCGCGGGCAGCAGTGCTCTCCGTCGACGCAGCACTGGGCCCCCTCGTGAGGGCAGCAGGCGTAGTTGCGACCGGCTTCGGAGGGCTCCGAGGAACGGACGGAGCAGCAGGTGGAATTCCGGTGACAGTAGGTGCCGTCCGGACACGGAATCCACGGTGCTGCGAATGAGGAAAGTAAGCAACGCACACCTACTTCTGTGTCACCAGTTTTCCGCATTCAGGGAAGAAATTTGACGAATGACATATAGCTATTCGTGAGGGAGTAACGCGAACGATCGTTTTTATCTGCCTTCCATGAAACCGTTGCCGTCGCACAACAAAGATCCCACCCACTGGTCTCGTGACTCAGTCGCAATACATCACGCCAAATGAGTTAAGTTGGATTCTACGCATCTTTGGAACCTAAGTACGATCTTACTGCTCGATGGCAAGATATCACGCCGACTAAGCCTCAGTGTAGGTAAACACAACATGTACATTTCTGTTTCATAGGCGGAATCCTTAGCCCACTAATTGTGAGCTATAAATATACGACTGTTTGCTCGAAAAACATCAAAAGTGTAATGACAATAGGTGACTCTCAGGCAGTATTTACACCGAGCCCAATGATGTTCTGCAATCGTGAAACGTGCTTTAGACTGTTTTCGCGCAATAAGGTAACATAACTTTTCGTTGTGGAACTAACCGCCAATATCGGATACCACAATGTAATGTTTTGTTCTGGTCAATACAGTTTGGAAGAACTCTAAACTACCCGAAAAAGACACACACACACACACACACACACACACACACACACACACACACACACACACACACACACACACACACACACACACACACATATATATATATATATATATATATATATATATATATATATATATATATATATATATATAAACATGTGTGTCCGCATTACACGTGCGTTATATACAGGGTGTTTAAGCGAACACTTTCAAAATTTATTCATTTACCCGCTGTGGTTGCTCAGTGGCTATGGTGTTGGGCTGCTGAGCACGAGGTCGCGGGATCGAATCCCGGCCACGGCGGCCGCATTTCGATGGGGGCGAAATGCGAAAACAGCCGTGTACTTAGATTTAGGTGCACGTTAAAGAACCCCAGGTGGTCGAAATTTCCGGAGTCCCCCACTACGGCGTGCCTCATAATCAGATCGTGGTTTTGGCACGTAAAATCCCATAATTTAATTTATTTTTTTGTTCAAAATTTATTTAAGGTTGCCTGTGGCAGATAGCCCAATTCTAGTTATTGAGCTGGTCTACACGAAGAGGCGGACATTATTTCCAGGAAAAAATGAAATGCATAATCGACTAATTAACACAAATTCCCTAATTCAGTCTTTAACTAGATACCTGATGGCCCATATTGCAATTTACAAATTGTAGCCGTGGAGTTCGCAAGGCAGATCCACTTGAATTTAATTCTCAGGATGACACCAGTTACGAGATATTAATTCTCGAACTTTGCGGAGAAATGCATTGGTGTTCCAGTTAATTTTGTGGTTCAATGCACAAAGCGACGTTATGTTAAGAAACTGACTCGCACGCCAATGCATTTCTCCGCAAAGTTCTGGAATTAATATCTCGATACTGGTGTCATCCCGAGAATTCGTTCCAAGTGGACTCCACGGCTACAATTTGTAAATTGCAATATGGGCCATCAGGTAATTAGTTAAAAACTTAATTAGCGATTTTTTGTTAATTATTCTAATATGCATTTCAATTTCTTATGCAAGTAATGTCCGCCTCTTCGAGCAGACCAGCTCATGAACTAGAATGTGCTATCTGCCCCAGGCAACCTTTAAGAATTTTTGAAAGTGTTCGCTGAAACACCCTGTATATTGACACGTATACATGTTTTTGTCTTTCACCGGTGGCCGCTTTCCACCGGCTAACAAACGTTAAATGTTATCGCTCGGCGCAGGTCGCGCCTGCATCGGAAGCTTCTCGAACGTTATCGATGCTTCTATCCGTCGTCTGTGGTCACCGACGCTCATGTAAACTGATGGTATGAGCGACGCGAATTGTCTAGAACTTTCTAGAAGACGCGCGGGCACCAGGGATTAATCTGGAACATTCGATGACTCACGTATAAAAGCCGACGCGTTTCGCCGCTGATCAGATTCCGACGAACGCCGACTGTGTTCGCCGCTTTCGTTGTGCTTCGAGTGTAGCTTGCTTTTGTGGGCACGTGACAATATAACGCACGCGTAATGCGGAGGTTGTGGGTTCTGCTCCCACCGGCGACAAGTTCTCTTTTCGCCCACATTCATTTCCCCCTTTATGATGTTATCCATTTAAATTTCAACCACAGCTAATTCCTCCGATGGTGTCG